>NC_058514.1:1372500-1472500 GCF_020382885.2 Scatophagus argus | reverse complement strand
CCTGCCATTACCAATCAGCTTTTAGTGGCCTGTGAATTGCTCCAGCTCCAGCCAGTCGAACTGTGAGAGGAATCAGCGTCACTCAGATTAATTTAAAGGTCTCTCATTGCAGTCAATGATGAGCAATCGGAGAAAAATGCTGATATGACATCTGTGTGTTTTGTCACTTTTGTCGCAGGGCTCAGCCAGCAGCACTGGATGCAGCCTTTGTGCTAAATGAGTCAAAGCACATCCAGGCCCTCTCTGAACAAAGACAAAATCTGTCTGAGTCTGGGTCACAGCGAGTGAACGCTGAAGGCTGATTTGTTCGTCCCAGATGCGGCCTTCAGAACTCACAACAATGTTCGTTGTATTTTTGTAGTTTTGGCCTTCTTTTCTGCAAGTAACATTAACATTTTACTTGCCAAATCGGAGGCCGGCTAACAAAGCAGACTGAACAACATGAGTCCCTCCCTCTGCACAGGAAGAAAATAGTTCCTACATGAAGCTGCTCACGCACACCCATTTGCACACATATTCATACACTTATGGCTGAAGATACCATATGATAATCATTGGCACGAGCACTCACACACTGATGGAGGGAGCGATTCAGTATCATGTCCAAGAACACTTCGACCCGCACACTGTGGCCCCAGGTATTGAACCATCAACCTTATGATGAAGATCTGCTCTGCTGCCTGAGCCACAGCCTGCCTGGAATTCTGATCATTGGATTTTAAACTTTATGGGACTTTTAAGGACCCACAGAAACCCTGACCCTGCAGTCGTTTTGCATGGTGTGACTTGATGCAAATCACTCTTGTGTTCTTTTCCACTGTGGACAGGAGCTGGCACCTGATGCTCGGTAGCGAGGAAGCCCAAACCTGGCGTTTTTAAAAAGCTAGCATCAGTAGCAACAGGGACGTACCCAACTCGTCCAACTTTGATATTCTCTGCTTTAAGAGTAGTAAGCTCCTTCAGCGAGTTGAGATACACCATACAGTGTTACGAAACAACATGAGAGGGCTACAGAAACCCCGACGACAACCTCATCAGAATCAGATGTGGTGTAGCGACGATCAGTGTTACCATAGCGACAGATGCAGGCTGAAGTAAGAGCGTCTTCTGCTCTCAGGGTGAATGTTAATGGATCTGTATTTGTGTCTCTGTTTCTGTACAGATGGAAACCTCCTGCTGAGCTTCTAACTCATCAACACACACACACACACATGCACACACACAGAGGATGTCAGCGTCGTCTCTAGCTGTTGCTCATTCAACATGACAGTAGACAGATGGTTGAGAGAGAGAAAGAGGTACAGAGAGGGGGGTAGATTGAGCTGTAGGGTTGGTGTCACAGTAGATTTTGGTTACAGTACTGGAAAAGCTTCAGGCTGAAAGCATCACAGTGAAAAACGACACACACACACACACACACACACACATTCTCTCTCTGGCTGCAGCCTCACTGAAGGCTCGTTCATCACAGAGTTTCGTTCTGGCTCAGGTTGTTTCTTTTTTGTAGGTGGTGTAGGTGGTGTGGCTGTGAATGCAGCAACATGGATGCTCACCTCACAGAGCCAGATGTGCTTCTGTCACTTTGCGCAATCCCAGACAACTACAGCTCTGGAAACTTAATTAAAGAGAAATTCTGGTATTTATTTTAGCTTGTGTTCATGCTTCAGTAGTACAGCAGTGGATGCAGCGAAAGTTTTGGAAATGCACGTGTTTGATGGGTTTTGACTCGATGTTGTTCGTACTTCATTTTCAAACATCCCAACTGAAGATGGTGAACTGAATGAAAGAATAAGAATGAGGCTGAGAACTACCTTGGCAGAAATACATTTGCTTGACATGCACATCTATTGGAGGATGTGAAGAAAGAGCTCAGGAAAACCCTGTGCTGCAAGGCGTCGGCCTTAATCCTCGAGCCACAGAGTCAAGCGGCTGTGGATGCGGAGGAAAATCAGCTGCTGGCAAAGCTCAGTCGCGTGAATGTAAATATGCGCGTGAAAATCCATAGGTCTTAGTCGAACCCACATATAAACCTCCGAACGCACAGCTGACGCCGTCGAACTGCGTGTTCCGCAGCACAAAGCCGCCAACCGCCTCCACCAAACAGATGAAGACAGCTCTGAAATATATCTGTCCACTCAGAGGAGTCGGTCATCTGAGAGAGGCAGACAAAACATCAGTCCTGTTCAACAAAGAGACACTCCTTATTAAAACCAACGCATTGATCAGCCCTGGCCGAACTCTCCCTCCATGCGTCCACATGTCCCACCTGACAGATGAGCCTCTCAGGAACAGAGACAGGGGACAGACATCATTTATCCTCCTGTCTCTTCTACTGTGTGTGTGTGTGTGTCTGTCTTTAAAGCACACTGAGCCAATATGTTTTCTGGTTAAAAAGAAGACTCACCTGGCCAGGTTGAAGGCATCGTCGATGAGTCCTGCTCTGTTTCCAACGGAGATGATCTGAGCGAGACAAACAGACAAAGTGAGCCGGACAGAGGGGGAGTGAAGAGGACAAAAAGACAAGGATAGACAAGACAAAGATAATGTTTGGTCCCATCAAGCTCAGCTTAAAACACACATCAGAATCAGAATCAGTCAGACAGACAGACAGGCAGTCCGACAGACAGGAAGTCACTTAGACAGTCTGAAAGACAGTCAGACAGACAGACAGTCAGATAGACAGACAGTCAGATAGACGGACAGCCATTCGGACAAACACACAGACAGACAGACAGGAAGTCACTTAGACAGTCTGAAAGACAGTCAGACAGACAGACAGTCAGATAGACGGACAGGCATTTGGACAAACACACAGACAGACAGACAGGTAGTCACTTAGACAGTCTGATAGACAGTCAGTCAGTCAGACAGACAGACAGACAGACCTGGTGGTTGGTGTGGAGTTGCTGAATCAGCAGTTTCCAGTTCTGCAGGTCATAGTTCACACGGTAGTAGCCCGTCTGGTTGATGTTGCCTAGCAACCAGGTTTTGTCATCCATCCGACCAATCCTGTGGGTTTCTGAGACAAAACAGAAACAATGTTGCTGGTTCGGTGGTGAAATCAGCTGAAACCCTCAGTGTGTTCGCACATCTGCTGCTTACCTGAGCAGGTGAGAGAGCCCACATGTGTGATTTACACGACAGCAAACCAAATGGAAAGCAGACAGCAGCTCATCCCTTCTGCCTGCCGTTCTACAGAAGACCACCTCCGATTGTGGTCTGAGCGATCGGATCTCTGAGCGTCTCGGGTGCGTTCACACCTGTGCTGAGATCGGATCACTCAGGACGGACGTTAGCGCCACGTCTGAACGCCGACCTCTCACATACAAGGTGGTGCTGACGAACTGCAGCATCAGCACCACCTTTCACACCCAGCATGGCGGAAACAAAGATCACAGCCTCTCTCAGAAAAACCAGAGCATCCTGTGAGGTTGAACACTTCAGTAGCACAGCTTGTAGGAGCTTTCAGACCAGGTGAGGAAAAGAGAGAAAACAGCTGCTGGCCCACTTCCTCAGCTTCCTTCCCACTCGCTGGATTTAAACTGTCTTGCAGTGTTGTACTTAAAGGCTTCCTGCCTTCACCGTGTAGCTGAGGTGCAGTTTCAGCAGGACTTTATGAACCACGTGCACACAGAGCTCTCTTTTCCAAAGCCACAACCAGAATTTACACTCCAAAAAACTAAGTAAAACTAGCTTTATTCCTAAAAATAAAAAAAGACAGGAAGAGCTTTAATTTCCCTGAAGAAAGCGAACAGATTGAGGTTTCTTCCTGCTGACAGACCACTAAACACTTAGCGTCTTTTTAACGTAACACCTGCCATTTTGTTTTCCTCTGTTAAACACAAGTCACATATCTGTCGATGATGAGATAATTAGTTTATGATACACTTTGCTCTGTTAACAGAACAAGACAATCCCGAGACGACTTGTCATCTCAGCTGTAACACGATAATGAAATCACACTTTCATGCACATGTTGTATCAGTGATAAGAAAAACAGCATGTGGCGCTCTGAGTCCTGCAGCGGCGTACCTGTCCTGTTGTTGATCCAGATGAGGCTCTCCGAACCAGCAGTGGATGCATTTCCTACAGCGACCGTCAATGGAACCTGCCACTGCAAACTGCAGAGAGGGAGAGCGAGGTCAGGAAGTGGACTGAGCTTTAGCGCCTCGGTTATCACACAGACAGACAGACAGACAGACAGAGAGGGGGACAGAGTGACGGTCAGCGATGATCATTCGCCATCAGTCAGCTGGAAAAGGCTGACGGCTATCGTGGCTTTCAGAGAGGTTAAGTGTGCTGTCCACTCTGGTGAGTTTCGCATTTTCAGATCAGTTTAAAGACGCATTAAGGAATTCCCCAAACGGTCAGGCTCATGAAACGATTCAAGAACGAGACAATTATCTGAAAATGGCATCGCAGCTGAGCTTACACGAGGCTGTTTTTATTCCTGAGAAGTCGATGTTAAGGAGATAAGTGGTTTTTGAATGGCAGACAGACAGACAGAATGAAGTGGGAGTAACTCAGCGCTAAAGACACAAACCGAGAGCAGCAGTGCAGAAACGCAGCCAAAGAAAATGAGACGAGTGCGTTTTAGAGCCAGCGTAATCGATGTTGAATGGAACCTGTTTGTTAATGATGGAAGATCTGCGGTTTAATTTTAGGAGAATCGGAAAAGCTGCAGAACGATATAATCATTTAATTTTGAGTTGTAAATCACTTGCCGAGTTTTAAACTGCATAAACAAAGTGCTTTATGAGCCATTTCTGAACCAGTGCAATTCAAAAATCATTTGATTACAGCAAACCTCACACAGAGGAAATAACCGTCACTTATGTACTTATGCACAAAAGACGAAACGAAACCGATTCTGATTCTGAAACAAATCACTTAAAGTCTGCAGACAGTAAAGAGCATCGAGGCCGAATCCTTTCTGTCCGTTTCTGCATTCTTATCATTAACATCCATCCATCCATCCATCTATCCATCCCGTCCTGCTGAGCGGCAGGCAGTCCCTCTTTCCAGCTCCTCCTGGTGGATCTCCTGGAGGATCCAGTGTGTTCTGGGTCCACTCCTGAAAACCTCCAAAGGGAGGGAGGATCCCAATCCTTTAGCTGCGAAGGAGCGGCTCCACTCCCGGCTCCTCACCCGGAGGCCGAGCCCAGACTTCCTGCGGAGGAAACTCGTTTCAGCCGGTTGCAGGATCTCATTCCTTGGGTTGCCACCAGACCAGCCGACTACCTGACCACAGGTGAAGGTTGGAACGTAGATCGGCCGGTTAATCAAAAGCTTTGGCTCCCGGTTCAGCTCCCTCTGCACTACAACACGGGCATTACTGCATCGATCCCTACACTTTAGCCTCACTGGTGAACAAGACCCTGAAGGGCTCGTCATCTTCTCATATAAAATGTTTAAGAGGCCCTTAAAGAGAAGCTCCACCGACCGACTGCACTATAACATTCTCGAAAAACTACAGCCTAACAGAGTAGATTTACTCAGGATTTACTACTACAGATGAAAATATTACACTTTTTACCCCACTATATTTATTGACAGCAGAGAAGAATATTTTACTGTGTGGTCATCAGTCATCATAACCAAATGATCCATAAAACACACATGAACACTCAGGACTGAGGGCCCTAAGAGAAGTGAGAGCTTCTCTTTTGTTCCATTCAAACCCTCAGACTCACTTTTTTTAATTGGACTCATTTCATCAAATTGATTCATATTCTAATTAAAGTGGGTTTTAATTACAGACAGCAAACAATCAGCAGTTAATTCATCCACTTACAGAGTGTGTGTATTTGTGTGTGTGTGTGTGTGTATGGCCGGGGTCACTGTAACACAATCAGCCACTGAGATCCATTTACCAATCCCATAATAGCCATCCGTCGCCATAGGCAACCATGGATCAATACCGCTGCCTAGCAACTAAATATTTAATCTGATATTTACATCAACATGACTGACACGAGTGCACCTCAGTTACACAGACACACACACACACACACACTTAATCACACACAGTCAGCAGTGTGGACAGAAGAATGTGTTTATTAATATTTGATTGAATGAAGTGTGTGTGTGTGTGTGTGTGTGGACTTGATGGTTTATTCATCAAAGGCAGAAATCAGCTGTGTGTTCAGCACACACACACACACACACACACACACACACACACACACACACTGTAAGCACAGAAAGTCAGTGGGATTGTGTTCATACCACGACATGGGAAACTTCAGAAACTCCTGAGACCTTCACCTCTGTGCCCCCCCCCTCCTCCTCCTCCTCTTCTACTGCTCCTCCTCCTCCTCCTCCTCCTCCTCCTCCTCTGCTGCTGCTCCTCCTCCTCCTCCTCCTCCCCCTTCTGCTCCTCCTCCTCCTGCTGCTCCTCCTCCTCCATTAAGAAAACACGCTGATCCCATCTGATCTCACCTCGAAGGTCTCACAGTTTAAAGCCGTCACCCCTGTGAGGTTTGGCTTGTGTCAAAAAAGCATCTTCTGGTCATTCATTCAGTCAAAACGTTCATTAAATTCTTACAAAGAATAAAATCTGACTACAACACATACTGAGTGTCCGCGTCTTCATGTCCAGTTTTCGTCTTGTTGTCGTTTCTGTCCGTAGATTTTATGGTGTTTTTTCTCTATCATGCATTTTAATTATTTTTGTCACTTTGTGATATCAGCCTTGGAAAAGCAGTGTATAAATAAACTTCAGTGTGCATCTGTGAGATCATTTGTCACCTTCCTGTTTAGCATTAAAGCTAATTAAATCAAACTCACAACTGCTCATCCTCCAATCACATCTCTGTTTACCTGCCAGGTGACAGGGCCCACGATCACAGAGACGAGCTCCGTTTGATTTATTTTCAGTATCATTAACTCGACCTTATTGTTCGATGACGCCGTCCTCTGGTGTCTCCTTGTCTCTTTTCCTGTCTGCTCAGTATTTTAAAAAGCACTTATTTGTCTCGCCATGTTGGCTGTTTGATGGTGGGAAAATAAAAGACACAAGTTTGAAACGTCTCCCTCAAACCGCCAAAGACTGGAGCGAGAGAGGAAGTATAAAAATACACTGTGATCTTTAAAATGTCACCTCCACACTTCAGTTTGAAAAGAGACTCCATTTTCTTTAGGCGACAGATGAGAGGTTGTGAGGCAGTTAGTGAGAGATGACTGGCCGCCACTAATTAGTTGGTTAAGCTTCAAAGGTGTCAGGCTGGTGTTGACAGGGTGGAGGTCCAGATGAAAGCCCCGCTCCAACTCCAAGAGGAAATAATGAGACACAGATTGGACGACAGGGTCCAGAAAAGGAGAACATATTTCATACTGTACATTCTGCAGGACCATTGACTCATATAAAGATGGCCGACACGTCTCCACTTCCTCCAACTGTACAAAAGTGGAGCCAAAATATCCTGACCCAATCAGGAGTAGCACTTAGCTGCATAGAGGAAGAGGACGAGGAGGAGGAGGACGAGGAGGAGTTGTTTATTAGCTGTACTGCACCCAGGCAGCCCCCAGGGGGCGATGGAGATGCAACCACAGTCATGATGTTTCAGATAAAATCTGTTGAAGAAGAGACTGAAATCTGCTGGATCTGAGCTCCTCCAACATTCTTGTACAGGCTCGACGTCTCAGGCATCAGCGCTTCAGGGAAATTTGTGAAAATAAGAAGTCGTGCAACAGTAATTCGGTTCGCTTTCACATTTTAAACGCCACCACTCGTCAGTCTCTGACGGACCTTAGACCCCCCGTCAGTTCGTCATATGGTCCTGCTGTAACTTCTTTGTCTCACTCCTCCGTAAGCTCCAAGTCTGTCCTCTCTGTCCTCCTGAAAAAGCACTTTTCTTCACATTCTTTAACACCTTTACATCATTTATATTTCATTTATATTTGATTCACTTGATGTTTTATTCACATCCTTCACAACGTCTGGAGTTTATTCTCTTCGCTGTTTTATCGACCCACTTTCTCCTCCATCAATACTTCATCAGCTCCACTCCTCTGTTTTCACCTGTTGTTCTCTTCTTTTCTTCCCCTCTTTTCATTTCTTCCCGCCTTTCCTTTCTGTCATGTTTTGGTACCGTAGCTGACATTTACAATCACTCTGACCTCCTCAGTTTCTCACCAAAAGTTTCTTCCTCTGCCGTTCTTCATTTTATCCTCCGTTCTCTTTCATGTGGAGTGTTTTGTGTTTCACTCGAGCTGCTCTGCTCAGAGTCGCTCCTGAGGTCTGCTCAGCTCATGAACTGAAGCTGTTTGTTGTAGGTGGAGCTCAACTCTTTCTTTCTCCCCTGTTGAGTCTCAGGGGGCTGCGTTCAGACACACTCGGCGGTCCCGCGGCGTTCACCAACACTTGTAAAAAAGAAACGTGTTGTTGTGCTTTTAGCTGAGCCGAAGTCTCGGGCCGTCAGAGGCCGACGCCGTCGTTTGATCATGCGTTCAGAAGCACAGCAGCGTCTCACCGTGTTACACACTGTTGACTTAAACTCCTGATTTATTTATTTTTTGTGTTCTTTTATTGACATGCAGGGAAACAGAGAGTTCTTAGAAATATACTGAAATATACAGCACGGATGTATGTTTTCCAAATTTATCCGGAATTGTGGATTTTCTGAGCTGAAAATGTGACCCATGTGAATAATGCGATATCCCTTCCAGGAAGTTCCAGGACGCACACTTTGGACACTGCAGTCCATGATGATGTCGGCAGCGCTCGTGTCTCGGATGTTTTGGCTTCACTTTTCTACAGTTTGTGTCAATTTCTTGATATTTGGATCAAACGAAATGACAAATGCACAAGTGTGTTGTAGTCTAAAGTCTGGATAAAACAGACTAAAACTGACCTGTTGTTGTTCCTGACTTCCTGTCCGTACAGGAAGTGCTCCTGGCTGACAGTGATGTAAAACGTCGGGAGCTGCTCTGATTGGTTCTTGCTGATGGTAATGACAGGGTAGCCCATCTGCAGAGTCCACCTGTCCATCATCCCTCCGATGTTGATGTCCCGTCCCTCTGAACGCATGGCCTGGACAAAACGAAAACATGTCAACCTTCAGTGGTTACCAGAATTGCGAATTAGGTTGTTTTCCTACACGAGTAACAAAGTTAAAGACGACCAATATTTCCAATTTGCATTGGAGATCTGATTGGCTGGCTGCTCAGCTGTCTCAGTCTAACGAAGCACTAACGAATCTAATCCAACAGACGCTGAGAAAAAGAGCCTCGCCTCCACCTGTCAGTCATGTCGCCGTGGCAACAAGACTTTCCTCGTCTCGTCGGTCTTAACGAGTGTCTCTTCGGCCTTCATTAGGATGGTTTCGTTAAATAATTAACTGCATCAGTCAGCCCGGCTGCTTTTATCCCTCAACACTCAGAAGTGGGACCCCTGCTGTAGAGCGAGGAACCGAACCAGCGAGAGGAGCTGCGGGTCTGCACTGAAGCCCCGAGCGGGCGGGCGACAGGTGAGGGTTACCTGAGACAGTTTGCTCCACAGGTCGTCTCTGGCCGCGTTGCTGTACATGTGACTCAGCAGATAATCCTGAAAAACAAACCCAAAAAGAAAACTGGTCAGTCTGCAGAGCGACAGGAAGTGACATCATTTGGTGGACTGTGGTTGGTCCGACCTTCACCTGCAGTGTACCTGATCTGAGTTACTTATACAAAACACAGTTTGGGACTGAAGCCAAACTGTTGGTAGTGAATGTTTACCCACAGTGTCTGCTTCTTCAGTCCCATCATGCACAGCTGCAGTGTGAGTGCTCATTTATAGTTCAGCGTACCAAAAGCACTTTGAGTGGCCCAACAAACGTCCAGTCAATTTTTAGACATTTTAGTGTTGAAATATTAGATATTTTATCTTTAAATAAATTCTGGAGGCACCTGGAAGGTCCAGCTCTGTGATATTAATATTGATTTGATTGTATTGAATTAATTGCTCTCCTTCTCTTCTCCTGTGCTGAGTCTGAAGGGCTTGGAGCTCAGTCCTGCTCTCACCTCAGACGTGAAGTTATATTTTCTAAGCTAATGACCGAAGTGAAGCCTCCAAAGCTCCCTGTGAGACTCTCTCAGCTCAAAAGGGACTTAGTTTTGTGGCCTCTTAGTTTTCAGTTCATCGGTGACGGCTGATCCCTGTTTGCGTCCGGCACGGGAGCAGGAAGTCATTCCCTCTGCAGTGGGCTGGTGTTAGAGGAATCTTTGGGAGGCTGGGGGGGATTGTTGGGGCTCGCGATAGAACAGGAAAAGACAGGAAAGCCGAGGAAGGTAACCCAGAACACCTGCAGAGAGAGACTCTGATCTGCCTCTCAGTGATGGAGAAGATCCCTCAGTGGTCGCGGTGTGCACGGAGCTCGATAAGGCGAGAAGGAGCTCTTTATTGGAACAAGATGACACGCGTGATAGCAGCGCAGAGCGTTTGTGTGTGCGCCTTTGATAAGTCCCACCCTGTCACCTTCGCCAAAGTCGACATGAACTGAGATAAAACGGCCCTCACGCCGAGTCTGATCCCAGCGCAGGTTTACCAGCACGTCGCACCAAACTGCTCTCACCGATAACAAGCTTTCTGCCTGGGGGAGATCAGTGATAATAATTTCATTAGAAAGATTTCTGTGAGTAAAGCTGTGAGGGTTGAGCTGCGAGATTTCAGGCGTCGCACCGTTTTAACACTCGGGTTGTTAACGAGGACTGTCACCCCTCCCCCCACATCTGAGGATGAACCTCAACCTCCAGCAGCTCAGCCGACACATCCCGAATCCCCAACAGGCCGCCGGGGCTTTTCAATTCTGCCTGTTTCTGCAGCCGACGGCTTCCTCCAGGCTTTGAAAAGGTTCACAAAAACCCTGTTTGCTGCGCTCTGATTTACAACACTTACAGGTGGTGCCGACAATTCGGTCTGGGAATCAATACTCAACATGGACCGAAATAAGCCAGAACCAAGAAGAATGAACACATGTCAGCCGAGTGACACCCGCCTTCGACGCTCTTTTTACTCTTATTCTTTTTATTCTTTTATTGCTCTTTTTTTCCACTTTCTCTCATTCGATGTTGTCTCTTTATTGCTTTTATTCTCTTGTGTATTTATGATGGTTTTGCTCAAGGCGAGCAGATGAAAACAGAACCCTCAGTTTGGATTTGCTTTCCAAATCATGCCATCACTGCTGGTGTGTTTCACTACGCAGCTTTTCTTCGGTTTTTATTCTTTTTATTTATTCGTATTGAGTGTTTTATCGCAGAGGAAATATGAAGACAGTAAGTGAAGAAAATATTTTACCAGGATGTTTTATCTTAGGTGGAGAGGCATAATGTTCAGCACATTGTCTCTCACACACACACACACACACACACACACACACACACACACACACACACACACACACACACACACAGTATTCTCTGTGTGTTCTGCTGCTGGATCAGCAGTGTTTTTATATAGAATCTGGTTCTCAGTGTGTTCCAGGTCGCTGAAAGTTTCAGCAGGAAAATGAGGACATTGTGTGCGTGTGTGTGTGTGTGTGTGTGTGTGTGCAGGGGATTCATACACACTTCCATGACTGCACTGAACTTAGCCCACTTTCACCTCACATCACATGACGCGGTTTGTACGCTGACTTCCTCCCATCTGCTGTGTGGCCGTGAGACAAACAAAGTGACCGAGTTTCACTTTGGCTGTTTGCTGCTCTGACGTCTCTGAGACATCAGCGTTAACCGGCGTGAGCCAGCAGAGGGCAGCAGCAGGTTCTGTCACTCACACCGCCGATGTTGTTTTAGCAGCTGAAGCCAACGGGACGGATTCACGATGTCTCACCGCTGGTCAGCCCGCTCGCTTCTACTTTGAACTCCACTCTGAGCAAACGCCGCGTCACGCCACGCGAACATCTGTGAAACCTCCGGCCTCTGAGGGGGAATTCGGAAGACTCGTGTGGATGTTTTACAGTCTCGTTTCAGTCTAGTTTTAGTGCAGCGTCCAGCTAAATTCTAAACAATATTCAGACTCCTGGTACTGCAGATTAGGCTTTGAGCAGCAGTGGAACAGCTGAGTAAATAAAATATGAAATAAAAATGGACTTTACTTTTTCTTTTAATCTGGTGTGAGACGGTTTGTTGAATTACAACAGCAAAAAAAAAACCTTCCTTTGAATATCAAACCCGTGCAGGCGGCAGCACTCAGCGTGAATTCAGGTCACTTCCAGTGCATTGAAAAGACGGGCCAGCTTTTACAGCAGAAAACAACAAGCAAAACTTCCTCTCAAACTTCGCCTGCAGCCAAATCCACTTATTCACACGCTCACTCACACACACACACACACACACACACACACACACACACACACACACACACACACACAGTGGGTGACGGATCATTTTAAAACCCTGTCCCTGTTGTCCTCAGATACACAAACCTTTTGTTTGGACAGCTGGACCTGCAGGACTACGTGAACTTACGTTGAGTCCTTTCTGGAACAGCGACTGTCCCATCACGTTAGCCAGCATCCGGATCAACGCTGCCCCCTACAGACGGCACAGAGACACACACAGTGATCAGCGGATGAGCTCACAGAAGTTTAAATGAGTTAAACGCTGATGAGCTTTGACAAATTCCTGCTGTTGACCAACATCAAACTTCTTTAATTAAACGTCTTTAATGACCTTGAGCCAATCACCTTAGCCAGCCGCCGTCCAGCATGTTTCCTCAGGCTCTCACTTTTCCACCACATTACATCAGCAGACACTCACTTTTTTGTATGCGATCCAGTCGAAGACCCTGTCGATGTCCGTCGCCTGCACGACTTCCTGGGAGATGGGGTGGGAGGAGCTCAGGCCGTCCAACAGCATCACCTCGTGGAGGACGTCGGTCAGGAAGCGCTGCTTCTCCTGAAAGGACACGCGTTTGTCTTTGTCACTTATGGACACACTTATGGCTGCCCCCATGACGCCATGAACACACTCCTGTGTAACCAGGACCTTATTTCTGTTTCCTTCTCTTAGCCCTGGTAAGAAGGGAGCAGACGTTTGTCTCCGTGATGTCACTCTCACTCTTCACGGTGATTTTTGGACTCTGGTTTGCTTTGGTTTTCTTCCAGCTCAGCTTTAGACGTTTAAATAATGAAGTTTTTGAGAAGCAGTCGGTAAACAGCCTGTCGTGTGGCGGAGCAGTTTGTGCAGTAAACAAAGGTTTAGTTGTGTAATCATTCTGGTTAATCTTTGTTTAATCTAATCTTGGCTGTTCACTTCCTGTCCTTGTAATTTCTCTTCTTGTTTCCTTTTCTTCTTCTCTCCTCTTGTTTCCACTCTTAATTCATCCGTTCTTCCTGTCTAAACCTTCTCCCAGTTGGATACCCTGCCTTTCCTGATTCCTTCCTCTCCTTGTCTGCTCAATTTATTTCCTTCCCTCATCAGTTTCCTTCCTTTGTCTCCTCCTCTTCTTTCATCTTGTCATTTTCTCTTCGCTCCCTGCTGTACTCTCAGTTTTCCTCCCTTTTGATCCCCCCTTCTTTTGTTGTCCTCTCATCTTTTCATCCACTCAGTCCTCCATGTTTCCTCTTCATGTTTTCTGTCGCTCTTTCTTCTCTTTGTTTTCTCCCATCACTCCATCTCCCGTTTCCTCTCCTCTGCTTTCCTGCTTTCAGGATTTTAATAGACATCGGCAAACATGTTGAGCTTTAACAAGCCTGTCTAAATTACCCCTGGGATCAGGCTAAATCCGGAGAAGTGCGGCTCTGTCTAATTCATGGATTACAGTGTTTACTATGGAGATTTGGTTTTAATGAACCTCCATCTTGTTAAGCAATAGAATTGTTGGCTTATTAAGTTTTCAGTCGTTAATGAACAGGATGAACAGGATCTTTAAAAAAAAAAAAAAAAAAAAAGAACAATATCTGCTGGGATCTGGCTAATTCTTGGTCCAATGTGGCTCTTTGTAATTCATGGATTAAAACTGTTTATCAGATAGATTTGGTTTTAATGAATCTACATCTCGTTAAACAAAAGTTTCTGGAAAGATTACACTTTTCATGAACATCAGAAAGATTTTGATTTTATCTTCTTGGCAGATGAGGTTCAGTCTGTGTTGCTCTGAATAAAAATTTCATCTTTTTTGAGCAACATAATTCAAATGTTTGAACTGAAGAAAGAACACCAACAGAAAGTTTAATTCTGTCATTTAGAGGCTGCTGTGTTTCCTTTGCGCCTGAAGCCGAGTGCTGATGTACCTGTCTAACACCTGGTGTGAGAGTGAGGGAGAGAAGTTCAGGGGAAAACAATGACAGCAAGCAACAGCTTCACTTCATCAAAACTTGAAAAAGGAAAAGAAAATAAGTTTAAAAACTTTTTTTTTTATTTTGCTATTTCTAAAGGCATAAATCAAAATATGCATAAGTATAGACTGAGGGAGACTTGATTTTATGTGTGAGATAAACAGCTTGTTTTCAAATGAATCCTTTCTGGGCCGACAGGAGAGAATATGACTAATTCCTGGATGTTTTGTCTGTTTGTGTAGGAGCTGCACTGATCCCTCCTCAAAGGACTGGGCTAACTCCTGGATAAGGACGGAGAGTCTCTCTCTCTCTCTCTCTCACACACACACACACACACGCAGGTAAACTGACAGAATCAGGGGACTCCATCACAATTAGTTAATTGGTTAAATGGAAAATTTGGATGAAACCAAAATTACTCAGTGAGAAAGAAACTAAAATAAATAAATAACTAAAAATGAGACATCAGCTCTAATTAACAGAGACTTTAAATCACCTGGAGAGGCAGAGCGAGGGGGTCCATCTGGTTCATAATGACCAGATGGACCCCCATGTGGGCGGGCAGTCAACAGGCCAACACACACACACACACACACACACACTCCGCGTTTGGAAGCAGCTGCAGAACTTTTGAACGTCTGTTCGTCTCCTCCCTCTCTCCACCTTCACCTCCACCCCGTCCCTCCTCCTCCGCCTCCTCCGCCTCTTTGTTTCAGCCTCATGTAAACATCTGTATCTGTGTGTCACTCTCACGCTGAATGCTAATTCACTGACTGCCAGGTGTCACAAATCAAACATAGTAAAACCTCCTCATTAAGCTGCAGGCTTCTATTGCAGCGATGCTGATGATTCACACGATGTTACCAGGTAGCAACGAGTGATCTGAAAGCGACTGTGACTCGGTGAATATCTGCCAGTCGCTCACGTTTAAACGGCGGACTCGGCTGGCGCCCGTCCC
Source organism: Scatophagus argus (assembly GCF_020382885.2). Classification (NCBI taxonomy): domain Eukaryota; kingdom Metazoa; phylum Chordata; class Actinopteri; family Scatophagidae; genus Scatophagus; species Scatophagus argus. The sequence goes on along the minus strand of NC_058514.1, from coordinate 1,457,284 downwards.
ATGTGACCACCTTGTTTTGGATGTTTTAAAATGTGTGAATCCCAGTGTGTGACTGTCATCTGACTGTGACACTCGCTGTACAGCATCAGTGACGTGTGCTCAGGTTAGCACAGAAGGCTGGTTTGTGTGTGTGTGTCATAATGAATTGTGGTCATAATCAGTGCGTGAATTCTTCAGTTACGGGCTACAAATGTGTTATATGGGCTCTCAGTAACCTTCGGCGACCAAATTCCCTCCAGGTGATCACCTGCACAGGTGGCAGGACAGCATGTGTGAACGTGTGCCTCCTTTTCTTTAGAGCTTTTAAAGGTAAGACCTTAAAAGCCCCTTTTAGTTTCATTTTATTGATTTATCAACAGCCACAGGACATTTTCTCTTCGTAGTTCGCCTCTTTTGTTTTCATTTGAAAGCGTAAGCTATGAAACGATCAATCCAGTAAAATCCATCTGGTTTTGTGTTGCTTGGCTGTCCCTGAGAGAGTTGGGTCCAGACAAGTAAATAAAACATTATGGGAAATGTTGCAAATCACTGAACATGACTGTTTAAAGGATAAAGGTGGTGTTATTTTTACTGAGGTCAACAAATCCCATGGAAACAACGAAACAAACGAATCTCAACGTGCTTTATGTCGCCTCCGGCCTCATTTCCTTCAAGCGGCTGCTCACTGGTGTGACGTTATGAAACAACAAACATTTACTTGGAACTACTTTGAGCGGTGGATTAATTTGGTGCTGTGATGAGGAATTTGGGATTTGCGACATACCCAGAACATGTGATTTTATCTAGTGTCAGTTGACATTTCCTCAACAAACTGTTTCAAGTATTTAAGTTTAGTACAAGTACATGAGAAGTGTACTCAGTGAAGAGCAGCTGATTTCCTCCACCGGTGTTTGCGTTGGGGAGAAGGTGGGTTTAGTTCCTGCCCGTCAGCCCTCACTGTGCTCTGCTGTGTTCATACAAAACAAATACGAGGCTTTTTGCCCTCTACAGAAAAGCACAGCGTACTGCTGTTCACACAAAGCTAATTAAAATGTTGGACGAAGGCTGCAGACGAAGTCCCCTCTTCGTAATTTGTTCTTGTATTGAATGTGAACAGAATCGGTTGCTGGCTGTTGCTTTACAGGCTGGGTGGTGAAATCCAACCGACGTCGTCTGCTAAATCTAAATAAACTGTACAGCAGAAAAGTTTAATGTCATGTCACATCTTGGGTTGTTTTCATAATTAGGTGTGTTTTCAGATGAAGTCTGTTTGTGTCATGAAGTCTGGCTGCAACCGTGACTGAAAGAGCTCAAATTACTGCTTCTTTGTGACCATCTGCTGAAATGAAAGGACCTGTCAGGCTCAGAAACAGAAACATGACTTACTTTCACCTTTGATTTTTGTCCCCTGTGGCTTCACGTAGTGCTGATGATGATGAAGTCTGACAGAAACCGAATGAGTTTCCTGTCAGTCTGTTTGAATTCATGTTCACAAACCAGAACTGAATGACAGCAGTGAATTTTTCTTTTCCTCAGTGTGAGAAACACGTTACTCATCTGCATTAAAGGGGTTCATTTTGCTTTTCCCTTATTGTTTGTTATGTTACAGTGTTGGATGTTCATATTAAATGTGGCCAAATGCTGAAGTAAACATGTTTTAAATAAAACCATGTGAGAAAAAAGTTCAGGTTCCAAAACCTCCAAAAATACCCTGCACTGTCATCAATATGATCCGGTTTCAGTAAAGTCAGCGAATAAAGTTATAAAGTTGTGTTTTTGTTAGCAGTGAGATCAGCCCTGTGTCGCTATTTGTAAGCTAGTGTTGCTGCCATATGTCATCAAAACACTGAAAAAAGGATGAGGTTTCCTGATGTTTATCCAATCAGAAGAGGGCGGGGCTTAAAGAGACAGGAGCTCAAACAGCTTGATTCAGTCAGAGGATGAACTGAGGGGCTGCATAAAGGACAGGTTTTATTTATTTTAATATATATATATATATATATATATATATATATATATATATATATGTATATATATTATTTTGTAAATCATGCAAAACTACTGACTAAATCTACTGTAAAACTAATGAATTGCCAGAAAAACAAATTTAAAGCTGGAAATGAGCATGACAGCCGCCCTCTAACTTTAACGAGAGGAATAACTTTGACAAATTACACTAAACCGCTGATTATAAAAAAAAATAAATCCTCCTTTCACAATTAAACATTCAGTTTTCCTTTAAATGTGGCTGTAAACACTGCGGTTGTGTCTTCATTTCAGGATTAAACTGAAACAAAGTCACAAATGCACAGTTCTCTTTGTGAACAGCTCAGTCCTGGTTCAGTTCGGCCCCACATACATACGTGTTGAGGAATGACATGATACAACCTGATTGGCTGTAATAATAAAACCTTGATTGATTGGTTGTAATATAAGAATATTTTCTTCCTCTAAGTGTTTTTATTTGTTTCATTTGGTCCGCCGTGTGCTGCTGTTTCCCTGCAGCGCAGCGTGACTCGCCGCTGATGGAAAACAGCTTTTTAAATAAAAACCTGCATTATAAACAAATTGCTTTATCAGGGACAGGCTGCTCTATCATCGTTGTGCTTGTTATTGGAGAAACACTTTGTTTCTATTAAAGCGTCCAGCCTTGCAGAACCACAGTAACAGGGATTTAAAAATGCCATGTCGCTCACAAACAGACTGCGTGTGCGTGCGGCAGATAAGGTGGTCGGGACCAACGCGTTCTCTGCTGGAGGTAAACCACAGCATACGTCGATGGAAACGAAGCAGGAACGAGTGTGTGTGGCGTGTGTGTGGCGTGTGTGCGCTGCCGCGTCCTCACTGTGGAAGTTTCTGAACAAATCTGAGGAAAAAATTCACTTCTAATTTTATTGTGCTTTGAGCTCGCTCGCTCTGTGCTCCAGTTGGTGTGCCGACCTGAGCAGAATGAAATAAAACAGGATTTTACCTGCTGCAGAGTCGGGCTGAATATGATGTGCTGAAGTGCAGGAGAACACTTTCAGAAGAGGAGGAATGAGATATCGATCCATGCGAGGTGGGAGAGTTCAGGAGGTGAGCTCACAGTCAGGACGTCCTCCTCCTCAAAAGCCAGTTTTAACTTTCATCTTATGCACATGCTGTATGTTTGTCCAAATGGTTGAGAAGTTACATAAAGTTTTGTGCAGCAGAAGAGAAATAAGATGCAGAAGCTGAACAGCAGACAGAACTTCAGCGAGGAATATTTAAACGTTCCCACCGGGTTAATTAATGTGGGAGGACGTACTGAAACCAGAAAAACGATCATTTGGTCCTTTAGTTTCCCTTTCATGCTGTCCTCAGTTTCCTCCACAAAGAGTTTTGTTTAAGTTCTCTGTCAACAGAACGACCTGTGGACAGACGAGTGCTCCACTTCTGAACTGAGACAAAAACAAACAGATTTAAGGTGTGACTGAATCTCTACAGTCTGTTTTTAACAATCTCATTTCTTCTCTTTTTAAATCAGAGTTTCTGTTTTCAGTCTGGGTTGTATTTAGCGTCTGGAGATTTTTAAATGTTTAACTCTGATCGACTGCAGCCTTGAGCTGAAACTCTGACTCACCTGAAACCATCAAAGGACAAAAATAATTTCATTTCATGAGTGAGCAGTCAGAGGTTCAGAATATGTGAATGCACTTTGACACACCAAACTGAAAGCTGTATTTTCTGTTTCTCTTGAGTAAAAAATCAGTCCCGTCATCAAATAATCGCTGTGCAGCTACCACACAGCACATTCGGACGTCCCTCAGCTTCACCTGCTGCAGCAGACGCACCTGTGCTTAAAAATCTCTAAAGCTAGTGAGTCGACTTAACATACAGTTTGCCAAGGTTTCATACACGTCTAAAGTGCAGTTTCCAACCATGACGGTTGGTGACAGACCAGATTGTTATCAGCTCATCTTTGAGTCCTGGTTTAATGTTGATGAGGATGGGAGGGAGGAACAATCTGAAAACCGAATCAGGGACAAAGTCTGTTCATGTCCGAAGACTTTATAGTGAATCAAAGCTGTTCACTTACCATGTTCCACTTGGGGAAGAGGAAGTCGGTGCCGACGTACTCGAAGAAATGAGCAAAACCTTCTTTTAACCAGACATCCTCCCACCAGACCGGAGTCACCAGATCCCCAAACCACTGAGAGACAAACACAAAGAAGTTAACTGAAACGATAAAATTATTTCATCAGAAGAGAGTTCCTGCAAACAAATTCTGCTAGTTTTGAAGGAGTATTATCACTTTCTGTTAACAATCCCACAATGCAATGTGTTGCATTTGAACTACGTGAAAACCCCCAGTGTGTGCGTCCACCCAAACGAGCTGACAATGAAAAAGCGCTCGTTTACCATTTTAGTTCTGCATGTTAGCACGCTAACATTTGCTGATTAGCATTGAACACGAAGTACAGCTGAGGTTCTGGAGTTTTGCAGGAATTTATTCTTAAACCAAAGTTTTGAACACATTACAACTTTGACCTGACGGTGGCGCCAGATGAAACCCAAGTTATGATTTTTAGAGAATTTGCTGAACACCAAAGTGATTTATCCTCTGGTGACCATGAATGTCTGGACCGAAGCAAAGGACCAGCAGACACTGGAGACAATGAAAACCACCGAGTCCAGCTGAAGCTCCTCCTGGTGGACTGACACCAAACCAGCAGCGTTTCTCCTGAGCCGACCCGATGAAGCAGGCCTGGTTCATCAAAGGGAGCTGCGGGCTTTGTGCTCATTGGTAGGGCTTGCTGCCACCTGATTGGACGGTCTCAGTGCGTCCTCAGGGTGAGGAACTAGTGAAGTTTAATAAAAGCACGGCACATAAAAACCAGACTGCAATGGCCACGGGAGTAATGCATTGGGACTCAGGCTGTTTCCTGGCAACACAGCTTGAATGAAGGCGTGTAACGTTTGGGAACAAATGTGCGTCCCTGCCAGCTTTGTTTCTGACTCTGAATGTTCCCTTCAAAGCTCCGGTCGCTGAGTGGATGGCTGACGATCTTAAAAAGTTTACCTCCAAATTCACTTTAAACTGTCATCAAAGCCTGCAGGAAGCTGCTGTGTGCGTGAGAGTGTGTGTTTGTGTGCATATTTCACCTGCGTTCCTGCATCAAATTGTCCTTCAGCTGATCAAAGTCTGCATGGCAAAGTAAAGAGCAAGTGAGGCTGCGTTTACTCCTATTTGGATCATTTTGCCCTGCAGCTGAAACAAGTCGAGTTTAATTACGAAGCCCAAAGTCACGAGTTTGTCCTTATAAAACAGGCAAGCACCTCCATCCTCAGAGCAGCAGTTATTCACCTTCACAGTGGACAGAAAACACTCACTAACACCTGCTAACATCTGGCTTTTGTCTTCAGTGTGAAACAATCGGCAGTCGCTCCTGGGTCACATGACTCTGCAGTAGTCGGGGGTCGACTCCAGCTCTGATTGGCTGTGATGGAAACGTGACACTCGGCGAGTTTCGGGTGCGACGTGCTATGACTCGCAGCGCTCGAACTCTCAAAGATCACCGTAACCTTCTCACCGACCTCCAAGCTGCTTTTTACTGCCCCCTGAGCTCTGATGCACACGTGACCCAAACACAAACACGTGAACTGGGAACGTGGACCGAGTCCATCACCTGAGCTTAGCAGATAAAGTGTTCACACATCAGAGCTTATGAGACCTGACGTGAGTGCAGAGCAGTTTCTCCAGGTGGTCCATGAACTCAGCTGTGGCTGACCGTGGCGTCTGTGGGCGGCCATGTTGTCTCCTTTCAGAGCTGAAAAATGACCACTGAGGCGGCCTCAGCTCGTCGCTGGGCTGTCAGATTGTTTCTGTGCAAAACTTTGCTTTACCTGAGCACAAGTTCATTAAAACAAGACATTTAACGTTTATATTCATAGATTTTACTGCAGGTCAAATTAATTTGAATAGAAATTAATAGAAAATATGGAACTTTTTAAAGCTCTCACTTCTTTTACTGCTGCCTTTTTATTAAATCAAAATTTAAATTGAATTCACTCATATCTCTCACTGTGCCATTCACTCGTATTCCACTGCTGTTGTTTGTCTTGTATTTATTGAATTTTATCTTTTAATGACTAAATAAACTGGCCTTTCCACTCTCGACCTGTTCTGTTTGGAAAGAGACTGTGAACTAACCGAGTCTGCGGTTCATTAAGCCTGCAGCCGCGCTGAAGCACAAAAATGTGTCCAGACACGCACACAAACTTCTTCCACTTTGTGTCTGGCAGCTCGAGTCTGTTGTCTGGGCAGGGATTCAAACCGACCACCCTGTGGGAGCTGGCAGACTGCTCAGCTGCTGCCGCTGCCTGGCTCAACAGGCGCCGGTTCAACTCCCCGAGGCGGAGCTGCAGTGGAGACACTCGAGACGAGTGCAGCTTGTGCTGTGCTCACACGGCGAAGTGTGTGAGGTCGCTGCTTCAACAGGAAGCTGTACACTTCAGCAGCGCAGTGTGTGTTCTGTCTCTCTGCAAACCTCCATTTTAAAACTTCCAAATTTGACTTTCAGAACTGAAATTTGCTTATCATGAAAGTATAAGTTTATTTTGTTTTGCACAGACTGAATGTTCAAGTCAAACTCGCCTCAGACGACTTTACAGTCTGCACAGAAAACGACATGAAAGACAAAAAAATCAGCCAAAAAACTTTCCATGGGGGGAAAAGGACAAAACCTCAGGAAGAGCAACATGGACGGGTATGCAGAAGATGATGTGCGCAAAGCAGGCCAAAATAACATTAATATTACAATATGGAAAATCCTAATAATAATAATAATGTTAGCGGGAAGGCAGAGAATACGGATGGTGGAGGTCAGAGCCTCGAGACAAAGCTCACATAATCTTCATTCACATGATAATTCATTTCATGTCAGCTGCCTTAATCAGACAGACTCGGGGGGTCCTCTTCAAAGGCCGCAGTGAGGAGGAGCTGAACGTCCTCCCAACAGGACGACTTAGCGTCCAGCAACGACGCCTCCAACCACGGACACAACGCGGCTGCCTGTGACGGATTTCACTTCTCTGAGGCTGCACACAGCGATTCTGCGTGGCACCAAGAAGGAGAAACAGATAACAACTACTGAATGGAGACCTTTGCTTCACCTGCCCATGAAGTGGACTACAGGCCTGATGGGTTCAGATCCCATCAGGTCTGTACTGTGAACCCTTAGTAACAATATTTAGTGAGATTTTTCCTTTAAAGGTTTCTGTTTAATTATTAACTCTCTCTCCACTGTAGTAAAATCAGTTTTCAGCTCTTTGATTTTCGGATAAACTGCTACTGAGCTCCACCTTCATTAAACATGACGGTTTACATTTGATTTTTTGTTCTCACGCTTGAAAGGATTCCACCGTTTATCCTCACGTCAGAAGTGGGTCAGTGAGCTTTCAGCCTCCATCCAATCACTTTCATGCTTGCTCAAGACTCCTGGCAAATAGAAAATATAACTCATTTTACACCGGAGAGACTTTTACTTTGGCGGTGACAGACTTGATGGAAAATAGCTGTTACTCCTTCTCAATTAATCAAGAACGACAGCTTCTGTGGTTTTTACAACACGTGACTCCTCGCTTGTCTTCATCATCTCTCCTGCACCTCCAGCCTCGTTAAAACATTAAAAAGCCTCCAGCAGGTCAACCATTTTCGCCGGGGGGAGTTGACTCGGGTTGCTATGGTTCTGCTGTCACCATGGTAACGCATCGACATCGTGGGTCCGGGGGCGCCGGACCAAAAGACTGCTGAGGCGGAAGATTCAGGGAGGAAAAGTCCGACATCAGGGAGAAAAGATGACGAGTCAGAAAGCAGAGAGACTGAAATATGGAAGACGCTGAACAGAAACAAACTCTCGTCTGGGTGGAGGTCCTGGCTCCAACCAGATCTGCCCACCCAGTGAGAGCTACCAAGTAATATCAAGGTCATATGAGCATCAACATGAGACATGAGACTCCACACAGAAGATACTGTACAGAAAAACTGTTCAAATCACTAACAGGGCGATCAGGTTCAACCCTCTTCAACCCCCATCCAAAAAGACGGAGCATCACCACTCCTCCACCTCCACACACACTGTTTCCAGTGCTCTCAAGCACTACCAGCACCAAACAGAATCGTGTTCTTTGTGCAAAAACCACTGCAGGACTTTTGACCTTCGTGGTGTCAGGCTGAAGCCCAGCTAACCCACGGAGCAGCTAGCAGCCGCTGGAGTCCGAAAGCTAACAGAGCAGTCAGAGCTGATGTGTGCCTTCTTTAGCAGAAAACAACACAGTGTCCATCCCTCCCTCTCATGAGATACTGCAGTATTTTTCCAGGCCTGAGTTCTTCTGTACACCTTGCTCTCCAGGTGCACCCGGCTTACCCTTAAACTGCCAATCAGAGGGGAACCCCGAGAAATCTCAGGGCTGAGTTTCATTGTCTGTTTGTTTAACCCCCAGCGGTCAGAAAGCACGTCATGCACTTAAGGCAGCAGCTTGTTAAATATAGTACTTGTAGTACTTGTGGTACTTGTAGCAGCAGTGCTGCCGGTGCTTTGCTCCGGGGATCCTCAGGGGGGAACCCTTTGGTGCGACAACAAACAGTGTCGGGGGAGCCATGTTAACGGTGACACAGCAGTGTAATGGGCTACTTTTTTATTTTTAGAAATCACATTACACTCGCCGGTGTGCTGAAAATAACTTTAATTTTCATACTAATTATGCAGTGACGCACCGAATTAAGACCAGCAGGACAGACTGAGCTGCCGTTCTCTTCCCTCAGCACCTTTATCCCTTCCTTCCCTCCCTTCCTTCACCCTTTTGTCTCTCTGTCTCACTTTCTGTCTCTCGCTCTCCCACAACAAAGCAGATCTGTGCCTTTGATCATCCTCCTCTTCCTCTCCTCCCTCCGTCTGACCCTCACTGATAAATATTCATCCTTCTCTTCAGCGCAGGGACTGAATCTGATTTTCACTTTCTGTTTGAATGGAGCTGCTCATGACAGCCAACACCAAATGGGTCTTGGTTGTCATTTGGCACGAATGCTGTTTACATTCACACATCTGTGAAACTCTAACGACTGTCAGAGCGTCTTCAACCCTGACTGGCTGAATCTCAAATTAAAAGCACCAACAACAGCTGCAAAACAAACTCTCAAACCTCATGCTTAATTTATCTTTGTGTGACTATCGGGTTGGGATTTAACGGAGGCCAACTGCTGGTAGGTTTTGCCACTGGATTTTGGATAACAGCCAGCGCTGCAGAGTCAAAAACAAACCATAGACCGGTTCGAGCTGGGGATACCGAACAGCCCCGGGCGGGAAGCCACGCATTCAGACTGACAGAACCTGTTTGCAGAGTTCTGGACCAGTTCAACGTGAGCTAAACACCTTGCTTCTGACTTCTGGGCCAGCTGGACCTGGACCAGTTACACCTGGGATGAGGACCTACCTGGCGACTGTACCGGATGGATCAGCCTGCAGAGGGACAACACCTGCAGAGCTGCAGACCAGTTGGATCCACAGTGACTAACATGATTCTGGGTTGGACTGGGCCCATGTGAACACGCTCAAAGCCTCGGGGCACCAGATGAACCCAGGACAGTTCAGATGGGATGACTGCCTGTCTTGGGCTTTAGATTGAGCAGTAATCATTTCACTTTCAGTATTTCTCTGCAGTGAATAACAAGACTAAATCACTGACTTCAAACGATGTTCAAAACTCTGACAGTCTGATTGATTCCGACCGTCAAAACTGATTATAGAAAATAAATTTTAAAATATCAGTCACTGATGATTCTGCTTAAAGTGCAAATCAGCCAAAAAAAACCCCAAAAAACTTGTGGTGCCTTCACATGCAGGCAGGAAGCTCTGACATCTGAGCTTTCGAGTAGCAGGAAACTTGAACATGTCTTACAGTTTGGCACTTTTGTAAAATAAGAGTAATTAATCTAAAACGCACCCGAGATTTTCCTGGTCTTTCACCTGGAGGAGGGGGAGGAGGAGGAGGAGGAGGAGGAGGAGGAGGAGCAGGAAGTAACAGATGAGACACAAAGACGGATTTGAGCAGAGAGACAGTTTGTCAGACAGACAGTTAGTGTAGTCAGCTGTGTGACTCTGATCGTTTCTCTTTATATTCTTGTTCTCCTGACAGTCCTGCTGCCCTTCCATTAATCACTGTGTGTGTGTGTGTGTGTGTGTGTGTGTGTGAGGTTTAAATTGCTTTATAAAACTGTCTGGCAAAACCAATCTGTAACAACAATGCAACCTTTGGTTCACAACACCAAAACTACACATCTCAATGTGTGTGTGTGTGTGTGTGTGTGTGTGTGTGTGTGTGTCAGTGTGTGTGCAAAAATAGAAACAAACACTGAGTGCTAAATATCATACAGATGATAGTCCACATCAACATAAATAAATGATGATTTTAAATAAAATATGACACAAATATTATTTAAACGATGAGGCCGACTATTTTTCTCTTTCTGCAGTTTCTATCAAACAAACTGGAGGAAACAACGCATTCGCTGGGGACTATTTTCAGCGGCGGATTAATCCACGTCAGTATTTGAGGCAGCAGGGCGGTGTGTGTGTGTGTGTGTATGTGTGTGTGCGTGTGTGTGTGACGACACCTCAGGCTTCTGAATGGGGTCGTGGCGAGGCCCGTCCACGCAGTCTAACACTCAGCGTTGTGGTTAATGTGATTTCTGAACAATCGAACTGGAGGTTATCACATCACATTTAAACACACACACTATGAGTTCTCAGTTCTGTCTTTGGTATTCACACACAGCTCACACACTTAGATGGAGTAACTGAACTGCAGCAGCACTGTGACCGTGGTTCATTATGGCTGTTCAAGGTATGTGTGTGTGTGTGTGTGTGTGTGTGTGTGTGTGTGTGTGTGTGTGTTCAGCCTCACTAATAAGCTTCACACACAGACAGACACACACTCGGGGTGTTAGATGTTTGTTTATCGTCTGTTAATTAGTTTCGGACATGAGCAAGAGGGTGCAACACACACACACACACACACACACACACACACACACACACAGAGCTGAATTTAACTGCATTCCTCTCACAGAGTACCATTGATTAAACCCTTCAGAGCAGCCTGTGAGCACACGTTTGTGTCCACGTTAATAAAGCATCCGAGCAAAATTTTTCTCTCAGTACTTTTCTTCACACTAAAAGTTTCACAAATGTTACCCCATTTTGTTTTATGTAATAATCTCAAACGTGTTGCACGCATGTATTACAAATCAAGTGCGCTAAATAAAATGTGACAAAAAAATTAGTTGAATGACTATTTTTATTATTTTAAAGCTGTGGTTCCCAGCCTGAGAATCCACATGCTTATCTAGTTAGAAAAGCCGTCGAGAAGTTCGGGCCGCAGACGCCCACCGACGGCGCAGCGGCGGCTTACGGGCAGTCAGGGCCACTAAATGTTTTCTCTGGTCTACGAAAAGAGGCGGACCGAACAAAAGACGACAGCTTCTCGACTTTCAGATGATCTTTTTCGAACTCCCACTTGAACAACATCAGCTCGCAGGTCAGAGCAGAAACAAGCGACTGAAGTGATGGAGACGGAGAGCTGAGCACCAGCCTGAGTCAGACACAATAAAACACAGACAGAGCTGAAGCAAGAAGAAAGAGAAAGAGAAGGAGTGAGACAGGCAGAGACAGAGAGAACAATGAGATGATTTATGGCTCCTTGTATTCTAATGAACTCTATGCAAACATGGTCTGCAGTAATAAATTATCCACTTTGAACCAAAACACTGCAGAGAAAAATAAACAGCCTGACAGCTTCAGCACACATACGCAGACTGTGTGTGTGTGTGTGTGTGTGTGTGTGTGTGTGTGTTTGCAGACAGGCCTGTATACAGCATTTCAAATCATTTTGTTGTGCCTCTTCACTTTTCATACAAGCAATGTATGAAAAGTGCCTTGTGTGTTTTAACAACCAAACCTCTTTTTGTTATTTCCACTTCATGTTCCCGAGCTACCTGGAATCATGAACAGCCTTGTGTTGGGACTCGTTTATCCAGGCAGCAGCAGGTGTATCAAGATGAGCCGAGACAGAAAGCTTGAAGCCGCTGAGCGTTTCTGTTACAGGGAGGCGAACAGGAAGGTCACACCTCGCACATCCATCAACACCAACCGCAGACGCTTTTTCAAATCCTCACAGCAACTCGAGTCTCGTTTCGTCACGTTAGGCCTTTAAACTCAAATCCTCTGTTCTTACTTTCTTTGTTAGCTTTGGCAGAAACGCTGCTTCTCTGCACCAGTAACAACTGAAATCAGCTAAGAAGATTACTTCAGAAAGCTGATGAAGACACGAGTATGCTGCTAGCTTTGTTTCCAGCAGGATGTGAAACAGATGACTGACAGCTCTATCTTCCTCTCACATGTCAGCAGGACTCCTCGTACTAATTGGAAGTGCTCACCACTTACTGGGCTGTCACTCATCTTCACTGCTGACTTTCAAAGTGCAAAAAACTAGGAGGCCGTTGGATTCGCCTCAAAGTGTTCGTGAAGATTCCTCCAGGCGACTGATTATGACCTCAAAAAACTGTCCAAAGAGCTTGAAAGGTCTAGGACCGCCCACTCGTTAGAGGAACGAAGAAGCCTCTTGGATGGGAGGCCAAATGTCTGCAGCCGTACAACAGCAAATTCAGCTGCTTCTGACTTCTCAGACTCTCCTTCTCAGACTAAAAGCCGATGAAGATCATCAAACTCACTTTAAGATCTCTTGGGGTCTCCTAATGAAGTCCTCAAAGACCACTGACACCCCCACAAGAACTCCTGAAACTCATTCAAGGACCTCTGAAAGCTCTTTGAAGACCTTGCATCTGCCATAAGAACTTTCCCACACCTTCTTAAACTTCTCCAAGGACTGCTGATGATGAGACGAACAGACCGCCAACGTTGCTAACAATCAGACAAGCTGAAACATGGAGTCCTATGGGTAAATTTTCCCCAGTATAACCCAGAGTATAACAAAACAATTCAGACCTTAAAGTCTTGAGAAGACCACATGATTAAGTTGTACTGGTGGACAAGTCTTTGCAGATATCGTACTTGAGCAGCTTGAGCGGAAATTCACTCATAATCTTGCAGTTAATGAAATGGCCAAAGCCAGGATGGCTCACAGTGAACTTCCACTCAGGTGAAAGACTCAGCACACTCACAGTGTGAGTGAAGTATCTGACGGGGGCTGATGACATCCAGACTGAAATCTCTCAGACGGGTTCAGGGTCCAGGTCAGAGTGGGTTTTGGTGATGTTGGATTGGTAGCTGACGTCACAAACTGGTAAAGTTTAGGAGGTAATTAAAACGATGCAGTTTGTCCTCTGGGAATCCTCACAAGTGCAATGATACAAACGTGTGTGCTGACTCTGCTGTCAGCCAGCCAGAATACATACTGTGCTATTTTCTCCTGCATATGGCTGAATTAATGAGAGGCAGAGAGCTCACCAGATGAAGAGAGTAAATCTGTTTTCCTGTATCTCGTCCCAGTGTTTTCGTTTGTCTCTTTTAATTAACAGACAGCTGATAGGAATAAACTCAGAGCATCTCCTGGCAAACACCACTCTCTCTCTCTCTCTCTCTCTCTCTCTGTGTGTGTGTGTGTGTGTGTGTACGTTTGTTGGGCTAAAAGCTAAAATATGATGCTAAAAAATGTCCAGGGAGGAGTTCATTTAAAGGCACCTCCTAGTGGCCTCTGGTGGTACTGCAGCCGTGGCCCTTTGACGCGGACTTCGTGGTTTTAAACCCGAGCTGAGTTTATTTCACCGTCTGAACTGTACGACTCCGTCTGTGTCTCCCTCAGTCTGCCTGCTCACATTTCAGTCCACATGTTCTCCATCTGCTCACCTGAGAACAGCAGACACAGCAGCAGCGTACGCTTTACGCACTCTGAGCCTGACAGCAGCAGCAGCGCATCAACACAACTTTAAATTCTATCACAGCCAACTATTCTCCAAGCAGGTTTTACGAGAAAAGTCTGTCTCAAACAACTGAGTGTTTGTGTGTTTGTGTGCGAGACAGAAATAAATGGCTTGAGGGTGAAATGAGGTGCAAAGCGGCAGACAAAACATCACTTCATCATCTTCCTCTCACTCTCCCCTCTGAAATAACAAAGCAGATGAGCCAAGATGCACAAACCCACAAAAACAAAAGTAACAGCGAGTCAAAGGCAGACAAAAACACCATAACTACATTTTTATGACGCGTCCGGTAATATTTATGACTTAATATAGTGCAGAGCACCGCACTCTAAAGGCTAACGTTGTTAGTTATACAGCATGTTTTTCTGCTCCGCAGCCGCAGTCGCCTGAAGCTAACGTTCATCCACACTCAGCACAGAGAAATGGGAGTCTGAGGACACATCCTCAGTCAGCCAAAGGCATCGCAATATTTACACCCAGCCTTCATCAAAATGATCCCATAAAGCACGACGGCTTGAGCTGGGCTGGACGGTTAAAGGACCAGTTCACCCAAATTACTAAAATCAGACGTCAACACTTTGCTTTGTCTGTGTCCATTGGTGTACAAAGACGTTCTAGAGCAGCTGAGCAGAGCAGGCTGTTGACTTGAGTCACCTGACTCATACAGGAAGCATACAGCCACACACAGAGAGTTTCTTAGTGTTTTATTGTTTTATGACAGAGCAACAAACATAACCGAACTAATGATGAATCACTGCTCATGTAGTTCGGATGCTGAGTCTGTTCCAGCGTTTTAATCCGCACCAGCAGAAAGCGAATGAAGCCCTCGGATGTTTTCCACAGCGTCGTGCTCTCTTTCTGTCTCTGTTCATCTTTTTGTATCTCTTACTCTCCTTGAACGGATGTCATCTCCGTTCTGCCTCTCCTCCACTTTGTTTCCTCCATCTCTCTCTTTCTCTCTCTCTCCATCTCTCTCTCTCTCTCTCTCTATCTCTCTCTCTCTCTCTCCATCTCTCTCTCTCTCTCTCTCTCTCTCTATCTCTCTCTCTCTCTCTCTCTCTCTCTCCATCTCTCTCTCTCCATCTCTCTCTCTCTCTCTCTCTCTCCATCTCTCTCTCTCCATCTCTGTCTCTCTCTCTCTCTCTCCATCTCTCTCTCTCTCTCTCTCTCTCTCTCCATCTCTCTCGCTCTCTCTCTCTCTCCATCTCTCTCTCTCTCTCTCTCTCCATCTCTCTCTCTATCTCTCTCTCTCTCTCTCTCTCTCTCTCTCCATCTCTCTCTCTCCATCTCTCTCTCTCTCTCTCTCTCCATCTCTCTCTCCATCTCTCTCTCCATCTCTCTCTCTCTCTCCTTCTCCTTTTACGTCTGTCTGTATCATTTACGCCCGCTCGCGTTCCCTCCTTCTCTCTTTAGTGACTGAAACCTTTAAATTTTCTTCTGCTTCATCGTGTTTGTCTGCTTGTCACGTATTCGATGTCGTACTGTAAAAACAGGATCATCTCCTCTGCTGCTGTTGTTGCCCGAGGAGCTTTGTTACACACACACACACACACACACACACACACACACACACACGCGCAGCTCATTGGTGGTGCAGTTGAAGCTGTTTTGACTTCTGTCACGTTCAGTCTGTTTACAACCAGATCATTTGCATCTGTTAACGGAAAAGCCAGTCTTTTTCCCACGCTGGGTCTCATGTCATGGTTTACTATTCATTTTTTTTCTCCACTTAATTTCAGAATAACATGCAGCTAAATGTGAAAATGTGAGCGTCAATAATTTCACAGCAGCAGGTTTGGGCTCGGTGACAGCATGTTTTAGTCTCTGCCAGATAACATACTATCAACAAATTTAGCTGCTGCTGGGGAACATTTTTACCTCACAAACATTATTTAAAGCTCCTTGCTGGTGTCTTGACGGGCCTGAGAGCTGAATCCTGAGCAGCATCGTTATCACCACGTCAGGAAAAATGACTAGAAAGCACTCAGAGAGGTAAACAAGTATTATTTACTTCTGTCATTGCTGCTGAGAGCCTGCAGTTCTGAATCAAAGCACTTTTGGAGATGGATGGCATGAAATACGTGTATGACTGAATATGACATCTGTTAGCAGGTCATGCAGTATGTACTTTGTGTTTAGAGTGTATGGAGAAATTAAAAGTCGCCTGGAAGAACACATAAATCTTTTTAGTCCTGTAAACTTGCAGCAGTGCTGAACTTCTGCCTCTTGTGGCAGAAAGGAGTATTACAACAACAAGTTCACGGCGAGAGGCTTTCACGTGCCAAAAGATTCCTCTTTTTGCAGATGAAGAAAAAGAAAACGTGGAAAAATGACCACCTCACTGGTCTCTTCAGGCCTCCGTAGAAACCGACACGTACCTTCAGAAAATGGCACCGCAGCACCGTAAAGCGACACAGACTCCACATGCCAAAGGTGCACCAGTGTCTTAAAGGTTGTTAACAAAAATGAAACAAAAATGAAGAATCTAAGCGTAAAGGGACCAGGAGGAACGAGTGTCCAAACTGGCACTACACAAACTGTCGGGGTTGGACTGTCAGAGGTCAGCTGGATGTGCTGCTGGTAAAGTGGATTAACTTTCTGTACCTGGTGGCAGATTTCATGGACGACCACCATGGTCAGCTCCATCTGATAGGATGACGACGACACCTCGGCGTCCAATAGGATCTTCTGCTCCACGAAGACGCTCAGCCCCCAGTTCTCCATGGCGGCGTAGGGATGCTTGGGCACCGCCAACAAGTCTGAAAACCACACACAACAAGATATTACGGCTTTTCAGCGCGCTCTGATCGTGTCCCTTCATTAATAAACTCCCAGTCAGTGAGATTCCACCATTAGAGCAAAAAGCGGCGGCCACTCTGACAGAATGACTGCTGGCATCAGAGCAGATCCCATTTTGGGTTAAAATTAAAGTCATGAGTCATTTTAACAACCTGCCAAAGAATCTCTTTATCCCCACAGCATGGATATATGGAGTCTTCAGAAATAATTCTACATATATCTGTATGAGAAAGAGGGAGGCAGACAGACAGGAAAGACACGGAGGGAGAAGACGAGCGATGGAGTCGAATGAGGACAGAGAAGACGCAAGAGAGCAACAGGAAGTGAAGCGAGGAGGAAGAGGAGGAGGAGAGAAGATGAAGGTGCAATTTACCTTCAGTAAATATTTAATGGACCAGCACGAAAGTAATTAAATGTCAGCAAAAGCAGAGTAATCTCTCTGGAGAAAACAAAAAGTCAAGTAAAAATGAAAGTTTAAGTAAAAGCTGTTGCAATGCGCTGAAGGCTGAGGTCAACTCAACGTAAAGAACAAAGCACAAAGTGAGGTTTCCACGTTGACGAGCGGCCTCAGCAGACCGTGTTCCCATCCTGCTTTGAATGATGCAACAAAACGTAGCCTGTAGCGAGTGAGTGATCTGTCAGCTGCACCTGAGCCCCGTTTTGCTTTTAGCCTGAAGTTTCTTACATTTCTGTGGGGAGTTTAGACCATGAAGAGCCAAGCTGCACTGGCTGATCACATTTCCTGTTTCAGCGCTTCCTCCTGAAAATGTCTAAACTTTGCTCAGCTTTGACCTGTGAAGCCTGAACACAAACTCCAAATGAAACACCAGAGCTGCTGCATGTTTTCCTCAGGTGGTGAAGGCCAAACCTGAGCTAAAATCCAGAGGGCAGAAAGTTAATGCAGAAGTCGGCCTCTTTTCAGTTCCCAAAGCGAAAAGGGAAAATAAAAAAGAGGAGGAGCAGAAACTGGCTTTCTTTTCAGGAAGAAGACACTTGATTAAAAAGGATGAAAGAGAGGAGGTGAGATGGTGAAAATGAGCTTTCTCACTTTAACAAAAGCCTAATATTAAAAATAATGATGGGTGTTTCTCTTCGGTAAGTGAGTGAAAGGAAGTTCAGTTCCTTGAGTTAAAACCAGAACCTGCAGCACCTCCGTCAGTGCTACAGCAGCCAGAGTCCTCAGTCAAACTCTGCACTTTAACTCCACCACCGATAAACATTTAGATGATGGGAACAAGAGTCCATCTGGTAGCTTTTTGTTTTCATTTTCTCACAGAATTTGTCTGTGACAATAATGTGATCTTAATGAAACGAGGTGCACAACCCGGTTTGTGTTCCTCCTCTGACTAAACCTTCAGGCGACACTTTTACTCTCAGTTTGTGCATTTTGTTTTACTTTCTCCACACGGACGACAGCCAGTCTGAGGCTGTCAGTCATCTGAGCAGAGTGACATCACAGCACAGTCAGTCGTCTCATCAGCTGCAGGTTACTGCTGACGCGCCCGATGGCGGGTACGACAGCAAGGTAAAACACACACACACACACACACAGACAGACACACACACACAGCAGTGTATAAGCTGCGTCTGAGCATCTTCTCTCCTTCTGTCTTCCATCCTGTCTCTGCAAACTGCTCACTGAGTGTGTGTGTGTGTGCGGGGGGGGGGGGGGGGGGGGGGGGGTGTTTGATGTCCTCAGGAAGCACATTCAGGACAGACACATTTTGTCCCACTTCCTGTTTGATGCTGTGTCTGATGAGCTGGGACTGAGAACGTGTTGCGAGTTCACACCAAACATTCAGTGAAATCAATGCACAGCAGGACTTTGAGCTGAGCTGGAGCTTCCAAAAGAAAAGCTCCCACAGGAGTTTACCGTCTTAAAGGTGGATTCGTCTTTACCCGCGAAGACGCCGACCTTCACTGTCTGCTCACGAGAGGTTGGAAACCACTGAAACAGACTGGCGGTTAGGCTAAATTACTTTATATGACAATACAAACATTAACTTGTGAGTCAAGATGAACCCTCATTACAGAAATAATTCAGACGTCTGGTCTTTAGGGCCTCGCAGCAGAGCGCTGATCTCACTCTGATCTTTGATTTTTATGTTTGAAAGCCGAACTGAAAGTTAATCAGGTATGAACACACGTCATGACCGACTACCTGGCGGCCTTTTCTACCCAGCATGCACCTCTGTGGCAGAGCGAAGGCAGCCATGAAAACCCACTGAGTTAAAGGCTGTGAGGTATGCAGACGTGTGTGCTGCCTGAAGGCTGGAGTACTGAAGTTTCTGCGTTATGAAAGCGGCGGGAGATTCGTTCTAATATTCAGCTGTGCTGCATTAAAATGTAAATTTGCTTCTCAACTCAGCACTCAGAGCACACACTTCAGCCCTCATATGTTGCATTTTAAAAAGTAATAAACTCGCTGTGTCATTGAGGATGTGTAAACATCAGTGTCTGATACGTTGCATTTCATGTTGCTCCTTCATAATAAAAGCTGCCCTGTATTTCATCATGCTTTTAATGTGAAGCAGCAGCAGTAATGAACGCCGAGTTACTCGTAACTTAAACCAGTTCTGATATGTCTGTAGGAGAGTGAACAGCGAACACCGACGCTGATATCAAAGACGTAAACAGGAAACGCTGTGGTGGACTCTGCAACTAAAAAAACAAAAAACACAACCTCAGAAAAAAGAGGCACTTAATCAAAATAAAATCTTAAAATTTGTGAAATTTGAAGACTGTTTGAACACATCAGTAGTTCAGAGAACCTTCCATATTTTTCAACCTGGACTCTGTTTTCCCACGTCTTAGAGAAAATCCTTTTGCTTCCCTGCAGGGATCCTCTCTGTAAAGTTGTCAGACACTTGACATAACAATCTCAGCCTGTCAGTGGTGAAAACAAGCACTTCGTCTGGACGTAAACTAACGGTCTGTGATTGCTCGGCGGGTCTGCAGCCCGTTTCACGGCTGCCGGCTGCCGTGGTCTCCCTTGATACTCGACCAATTTCAAAAACTGCTGGGGAAAGAGGGTCCAGATTGAAAAGTTACCCTTTAACACATAAGTGACCACGTGGAGCTGGAGCTTTATTGGCTGATTGTTCAGTTAGCTTGTGGCGCAGCGCCGTCAAACACGAGGACAGAAAGAGACGGAGACGGTGAGACACAAAGAGAAAACTCTCACCGTGTGTCTCAGAAGTCACAAGTCCCAAACCCTCACACATCTGTCTGCAGATGTTCCTCGCTTGCTCTAATCATCATCCCTTCAGTCTCTTCTTTAACAGAGAGACAGAGTCGTACCTCGTTGTTCCGGCCAGTCTGTATTAATGTGTCCGTTAAACAATCCACGTGCGTCCTCTGGCTGTTTCCTGTCACAGGTGTGAAGTCTGAAATGAGAGTTGTGTCATTTCTGACTTCAGTGCATCACACACAGCAGGATACAAACATGGCCGCCTGCAGTTTGTGTCAACTTCATTTAAATATAAATAAGTGACGCTGAATATTAAACTCAGAAATGTCATGAAGTGAGGAAAACATAACCAGACGTCTGACAGCCGTTTTGCTTATCGGTGTCAGGGAAAAGTCAGTCCTGAATCAGACTTTTCACAAACACACATCATCATGTCTGAAACAAACTGCAGTAATGAGAAGAAATTCTTGATACTTTTACAGTTTAAAAGTGGGACACATAATGTGGCCTGGCTGAGAACCGAAGGACCGGTTCTGGACTCGGGGCGTCTGTATCGGCTTCGAGGCTCAGATATAATTCATCACATCATGTTGTGATGTCAGGCTGCTCTCACAGTTCAGACCCGATCCATCATCCGAGCAGCAGCTGTCAGAGCGACAGCACAAACCGTCTGTGGCGACGCCTGAGTCATCAGCCACGTTCCAAGTTTATAGTAACAGTTTGTAGGTCGGAGACGAAGTGTCCTCTGAGGCAGCAAACAGCCTGAACACACGATCGTCAACACAGCGGCTTGTTTTCATCAAACTATCATCCTCTTTAAGAGGTCTTTAAAAGAACGTCAGGAGCTCAAGTGGACTCGTGGGATCGTTAGAGTACCGCCATCAAAGTCTCACACAATTCATCGCTGTCGCTGAACTGTTGTGTATTTAGTTTTGCACGCTTTCTCACTGTGACACACACCAGAATTGGGAAATGTGTTCTTATCGATCACACTGTCTGGATCTGGTGCAGGGGTTTCGGTCTCCTGCTTGGCTCTGGAGAAAACAGGACGGAGTGTCTGTGTTTGACATCAGCGCTCACAGGACCACCAAGCTGAGGACTGCTCACACTGTGGGGTGGGTCGGTCCTCCTAAATGGGTCGGGTCATGTTTGGGTGAGCTGCTGTTCCACTGAAATGAACTGATTATGTCACACAATTTCAAATTTCTTAAGGATGATTTACTGCTGAACATCAAATTGTCACCAATAGCCGAACATTTCTGGCCTCTGATTGGTTCAAACCGATTTAAAAGGCTTCATGTTCGACTAACCACAGACCACAGCTGCGTCATGAATGGAAAAGACTTCCACAGCCGGCATCCTATCACGTGCCAGCCTCCGCTCGCAGGCACGATGTGATTGGCTGGAAGCTCATTATCCACTTGAGTGGAGGCTCAGACAGCAGAACTGATTGGCTGGCTGGGGGGAAATGAAAACGTGACTGGTTTAACTTGAGGGGGAATGCAAATGCTGCTTGGTTTAAGGTGGAATGTGCAAATGAGACGTTATACTCAACAGGCATTTAGATTAAAATGAAATGAATCGTTTCATTTTACTGCAGAATGAACCTTCAAGGGGTTTTCACTGACACCACACACACACACACACACACAAATGGGAGGGAATTATAACCTAAATTAGATTCACTTCACACTCTCATGTGGTTACTGTGATGTTTTCTCTGTATTCTCTTTTATTACTCTTTCTTTTTGTCACAGATGGAAAATAACTGCGTACAGTTTAGGTGCAACCCGGAACTCAGGAACTTTAAAACTTTTCTCCTTCAGCGAGTCCCCAAACTTCAAGAAATCTGTCAGTAACTCTTATAATCCCCTGAAAACTGTATTTCTCAAAACATTGATATTAATTAAGGACTAAATATGCATGAACTAAATATGTAATCTTTAGTTGTCATTTCTGAAGAGTTTAACGGTCAAAACTCTGTTAATGTGATTCAGCAGGGCTGTGCGGCTGTGCTTTCATCAGATTTCTTTGACAGTGACCTATCAGCCCACCAAAAGTCATCAGATTCCCGATCGGCACCTCGCCCACTTCAAACCTGTGAGGAGGCCACAGAGAGAAGAAGAAGAAAGCCGGAGATCTGAAATCAAAAGCTGATCATTTTCAGCCACGCAATCCAACGCAACAGACACGAGCTGACAGCAGCCGAACAGCCGGCCAGGCGACACCGCTGAGCAACAGGAAAACACCAACGACAACCCGATGAGTGAACCAATCCAGCCTCAACGCCTCTCAGAGGCTGAGGCACCGCCGCTGTCATTTTATGCACCCAAATGTCCATCTTTATGTTTTCAAAGCTCCGTCACCCTGGACAAACGTGCACTGGATACCCGACACATTGACTTGCTGCATCAGACTACATAGCAGCTCATGGCCGTCTGGATTTCATGTGTGTCTTCTGTTCTGCTCATCTGAATGAATCATGGCTGAATCATTAGGAACACCATGCCGTCGCTGCTGCTGCATGGTGGCTGTGACGATTCAGCATCGAAACAACAGACTCACAGGGCGAGCGTGTGTGTGTGTGTGTGTGTGTGTGTGTGTGTGTTGGCAGCTAGCAAGCAGGCAGACTAATTTATCTGATAATGAATGTGTGTGGAAGGATTTTAGATTGGACCTCTGTTGGTTCTGTTACTGTCCCTGCAGGAGAAACGAACTGACGGGGAGCCTGTCTGCTCATGTGATTAGCCAGAAATGATTTTAAGGAAAACTGGGGGGTTCCATCACATTCAGGAAGTGTGATTCAGGTTCATGTGGGACAAATCTTCAGCTCACAGTTTATGTGCGATGCCAGAGTTCTGTGTCACATTAAAGCATTTTGTTCCCTTCGAGCCGAAGTCCAACTTTCAGGCAGGAGACCAAAGTTTAAGTGAATCTTTGCCTTTTTCTAACCCGTACCATCATGTGCTTATTGTAGAAGGGAAGCATTTTAATAACATTGCCTTGGCATGAGGGAAAAATATCATCAGATGTAACCTGCGTCAGGATGAGACGCTTTAATGCACCTCCAATGCAAACACAACTGCAAAAATATCAGACTCTCAGAACAACTGCACAGTGTGACGTAGTTTACAAAGCAACAAAGTCCCAACGAGGGGTGGAGGGCTGAGCTTCACCCAGGAGACGCGTCCCCCGTCTTTTCCTAACCCAAACCAGCTTCTGTGCCTAAACGTCAGCTGGTTTTTGACGTTAATCACACGTTAAGGCTTGGCATGCCGGCCTCAGACACCAAAGGGAAAGTGGAAGAGACGCACGAGGACGTGACAAAGCGCTGGGGTGTGAATGCTGGTGGATATTTTTGGGAAATGAATGAAATAATAAACAGTGTGTTGATGCTTTGAATTGAAATCTTTCCTTGTTGTGGAGTACAGAACTGAAACGCAGTCAGCGTGTTTCCTGCCATCATTACTTGGTGATGATTGAAGTTTTAGATGAATGTCATTTTTGGACGACCGCTCAATCGGCGTTTCCTCGCTGTGGGGGGAAAGCCCCTCTGAAACTTTAATGGAAGACTTTCGTTCTTAATGGAATCCGTTTGTGGACTATTTTTATTGTGGCTTTGCTCCTATTTTTGTCTTCTGCCAGCCGCCGTGTTTTTCTTTCATATTTTGGAGCAGGACTCCTGGGGGTCTGCCGCCATGCGTCTTACGTCACAGATAAATCCACGTCTCCACGCTGACGCGCCTGCTCTCAGCATCACTCACGCTCTGACTTTTGTCTCCTCTCTTCCCGCCTCTCTCTCCGCGGTCGAGCTCCACTTGTCCACCAATTATCTTTAGCTCGTTCAGATAAGAGCTGCTCCACATTCAGCAGACACGAGAGGAGCGAACAGAGGAGAGACTCTGAATGTTAAAACGCCTTCACAGCCACCAGACGACCTGCAGCACACAAATAACAAACCGCAGCCGCTGCTTGAGGCTGAAATGTTCATTACACCACATAATATCAAAGTGCTGCGCAGAATAAACAGCAAACTGAAGGCTGCGCTGGTCTCAGAAAACACTGCGTTTGTGCTTTCGTGCTTTAACCACTTAAGTTTACATGGTCAAAATTAAAGGGACACCTCAGGTAGAAAACACATGACTGAAAGTTGAGAATGGATGTTACTGATCCACATATCTGTGCACATACGGCGGATTAATGGGTCACTGCATAAAATATCAGGAAACTGTGAAAAAAAAATGGAATACTACTTCATTTCATTGTCATTTCATTTCATTTTTGTAAATATCTACTGATTCTGAATTTGATGTCAGTAACACGCTTGGGAAGGTTGTGTAGTGCTCAGAAACACCAGTTTGGGTCAGTCCACAGGTCAACAGGTCCGTCAGACGACCGAACACTCATCACATCATTACATCAGCAGCCAAAGTCGTCTGAACTTGTGCAGCAGGTCTGAAGGTTGAAACGCTTCATTAAACTGTTTCAGCTCAGTGACGAGCTGCAGCAGAAGTGCTTCATTTCTGGAAACAAAAAGCTGCCAGTGAGGAGATGCTGTGCACAATTAAAAACTGAAGGTCCTGTAAAAATGTTTTAATAAGGTGAGAGCTGAGCCGACGGAAAACGTGTCCTGCAGCCATCAGAGCGTCCAGCATGAAGCCTCGAACGAAGAGGAGGTGTACAACACACACACCACATACACATACACACACACACACACACACACAGAGCAATGCTAAATAAAGTGTTGAGTCAATCCTGATACACACTGAAAATCTCTGTCTCACTGTACAAGTGGAAAATCTATGTGCGTGTGTGTGTGTGTGTGTGTGTGCGTGTAGAGGAGACTCAGAGGACAGTGACCATCAGATTGCTCGGGGCCAGCTGATTGGCTTGGCTCTCCGCCAGCTCAGCCAATCAGAGGCCTTGATTTCCCCGCAGTGATAAAAGCTGAAAACATTTTACAGGCGAGCGGCGACGACCTCTAAAGTGAAGTCATCACAGCACACCTGGAGAAACATCGTTTGACTTCATAAGTGACCTGATTAGCCTCATCAGCTGCCCTGTCTGTTGAGAACGTTCTGCAGTGACTTCCTGTTTACACTGTAAATTGGCTTCTGACAAAACAATTCAAGCGAGGCACAAATGAAATAAATGTCACCAAAACCGTGCCGGTTTGTCTTTCCACAGTCACCCCTCACCTCTCAGGGGCCAGTCAGCTCCAGGGCCACCAGGGCCACCAGCTTCACTGCTAACACAGCTAATGGTAGCCGTAGCAACAGCCAGACAAAACTACAGCAGCAGCACTTTTATCTTTTATGGGTAAATTGAAAATGTGCATAAACAGAGCCAGATGAAAACATTATTAAAATTCCTCCTGTGCTGTGTCTGAGTCGGACTTCTCCTTCTCGTTCACTTTTTAAACGGTGGTTAAATGATAAAATATAACAGCTGATAACCATCTGAGACAGGAAGTAACGTAAGGACACCCGAGGGAGCAATTTGAGCTAACTTTAACGCCGTCTGTGGGCACAGAGCCGATGACTCAACAGAGCAGCCGATGTTGCTCCACACCCATTATCGCTGGTGGACAGCTGTCACAATGCTCTCACGCAACAGCAAAATGAACTTCTGCATGTGGTTGCCATGGTGACGCTGTGCGGAGAGACAGAAAAGATGGAAGTTTGTGGAAGTCGGATGACGGTGGCGGCTCTTCGGAAACGGTTCACATGAGAAGCAGCAGAGGTTACAGTAAGCGCTCGCCGCTGCAGGCCGTTAAAGATGGATGACAACATCTCAATAACCAGCAGATGGACCGTTTATTTAACGTCTTTATTCTGCCTTTTCACCCCCGTTTTCACTCTTATTCCTCCATCTGTTTTGTTTCTCTACTCATCTTCATTTCTCTTTACATTTTGTCACACAGATCACTCCTTCTCTCTGCCATCTGCCTCGTCCATCAGGCTCTCTGCTGAACCGACCCGCCGTCGGTCTTTGTGTGCTGTGGTGTCGCGTTGACCTGAAGTAAACTCGCGGTCTGAGCTGACCTCGCCATCGCAGCAGGTCCTGATCCTGTCACAGTTCCAGGGAGTTGTAAAACATGCTCCCAACTGCCTCCTAAGCCAGCACATGAAGGGGACAAAGGGAGACCAGCAGTCAGAGTCTCAAACTGGGATCATGGCGGCGGTGAGGGGAAGCTGTTGCTGTGTGCTGCTGATGGAGCTTGTGGTCTGTCGTGGTCCAGATCATAACACAACCCTGAATCAGCGTAAGGTTGAAAAGACGCCTCGAGGTGCAGTTTGATTTGACAGTCAGCCAATCACAATGTGAGCTGGAAGGCAGTAAAAAAGCAGGCAGACAGACAGGCAGGAAGACAGGCAGGCAGGAAGACAGGCAGGCAGACAGGTGCCAGTAGACAGAACAGTAAAGTGATTTATGGCTCACTTTTTAATGAATGAGTGTAGAGAAACAGAAAGCGCTAATGCAGGAGATTAATTAGCCTCCCATGATTACAAACACACAAACACACACACACACACACACACACACACACACACACCAGGAAAAGTTAATAAAGTAATTATTAACAAAAAATAATTCCTTTTTGGAATTTGTTGTGATTTTTACTCTCATCTATATTTCCAAAGCGACACGTTCACTGTTGGATCACACGCTTCAGTGGACTGCAGCTCTGGACTCAGAACACCTGAAAGCATCATCAGGACAGGTGTGGGTGGGGTCACAGCAAGCGTTATCTAATCAAATCTAATCATTATGATGAATGACAACAAGAGACAAAGATGAAATAAAAGTCCAGGAGTTCGTCATCAGTCAGAACCTGGTAATGTGGTTTCATGGATTCTCTCTGATAGTCTGAGGCGAGTTGTGTGTTTAGACTAAAAATATCTTCTGTCAATAAGGCACCAAACTGTCTCACTTGGTAGCAGTGGTGCTTCTGTGGTGTGTTATTCTGCTGTATTTCTATCATTTGATGTGCACACTCTGATGTTGACAGCTTGAGTTTGCATCTGCATGTGTGTGTGTGTGGCACTGCACACACTGCGCCATACTAAAAATACAGTAAATGTATGCATCATTAGTCTCTGATCAAAAACCTCAATTCAGAACTTCCTATGGAAATCTTCTCTTTGAAGCCTATGGAGCCAACGTCCTGTCTGGATTACAGAGGAATGTCAGCGCTGCTATTAATGACTTAATACATTCAGGAAGTTAAGCAGAACATTACTTTGTTAAATTAAAGTATCATAAATCTTATTTTCTAATTTTGAAAAAATCTTATTCAGAACTTCATTTGGAAATCTGTCGTTTTAAACACGAGTGTAGCTAATATCCAAGATGTAGCCAAGGTTTACTGGTAGAATTCCATCTCTTTAGATGTTTCAGTAACACGAGTCTTACTTTCTAATCCCAAATCTAACGCAGAACTTCCAAATCTGCCATTTGAACTTGAACTACATCAGATGTCATCACTGCTGTACAATTATGAGATTAACTGTGATTTAATCCACTTAAAACCTTAATCCTCCTTTGTCCAAGCAGCCTTTGGGCTAATTATCAGGCTCATTAAGAGGATGTCAGTTCTCAGCTGAAGCGCTGTCCTGTGGTGTGTGTGTGTGTGTGTGTGTGTGTCTGTGTGTGAGTGTGTGTTCAGCTTCAGGCTGAACCATTTCTGTCTTTTAATAACATAAATCTGTTAACTGAGGTTAACCTCAAAACCCCAGATGTAAGAAGCCTGGAGACAAAGGAAAAATTCATTATGATCATTTGTCTTTCTAAAGATCATTAGTCTGTATTTACAAGAATAAAATCCCGCTTCCAAGACCTTCAGCGCTCGACCGAGTGTTTAGTGGGTTGTGACAGCTAAATTATAAATTATGAGCGGTGGTTATCTCGTTCTGTTACACGTTTGTGGTCAGTCCAGAGGGCAGTTTGCTGCAGAAGGTCTGACACACACCAGCCGTCTGTGTGTGTGTGTGTCAGACTTTGCCAAACTTTTATTTTGACAGTGCACATGTTCACTGTTAAATGGGACAGTATTTACATCTTTAAACAGCCATGAATATATTCTTTACTTCCTTTATGTACACACGCAGGGACTGGTACCACTCAAAATATACGTATTTATTCCAGCTTATGTAAAAATATTTGAGCCTGACACGCTTTCTTGTTCATTAGAAACACACACACACACACGCTCAGCTGTGCTGCAGAAAGAACAATGAGTTTGTCCCATGAGGACGAGTCCACAGAGATCTGATTAACACACATGAGGGGGGAGAACACGTGTGTGTGTGTGTGTGTGTGTGTGTGTGTGAGAAGCAGAGTAAGGGAAGCAGAAAGAGAGCGAGAACAGACGGATCCACAGTGAGCCAGGATCACCAGTGAAACCAGTAAAACCACTCCAGTCGGTTAGTGATGGGAACGTGAACTGATGACGTTCTGACCAGAAACCTCCAGCCTGGAGATCCTCCTGCTGCCATTAAGTTTTAATAAGCTGCCCCTCTCTGCTCTCCGGCCTCTTCTCTTTCCTGAATCAGAGCACGTTTCCAGGACACGCTAAGGCCACGCCATCACCACGGAAACTTCTGACACGTCCTAATTTGGTCGCTGACACGTGTCCTAATTTGTCCGTTTAGCCGCGGAGGTGGAGGAGGAGGACGGTTAATGACCGAGCGCCCGCCGACCCGTCAGTTTGAGCAGTTTGTGGTCGCTGACTCACTAACACACAAGCGCTCGGCGCCGTGAGATGACCAACCTCGACGTCTCCACGGCGAACAGGACTCATTAAGCTGTCGCGTTAATCTAACGAGATGGAATTAAAAGACTCTGTGTGCAAACTGAGAGGCTCTGAGACGTTATTGAGCTTTTTCACTTTTATATTAAAGTGCTCAGAAGAGCAATGTGGCCTTTTTGGATTATTTCATTTGAACGGTTAATAGAACCCCGGAGACATGAAGGTATCCAGTGCTTTACTGTTAAAAAAAGGCGGAATTTAGTGAAGAAAACAGAAAAGACGTTTTCAACTTCCACCTCCTGCAGGCTCAGCCGCCGTCCTCCTGTTTGCAGCCTGTATGTACACTGTCTCACACACACACACACACACACACACACACACACACACACACACTGGAGTGTCTGTCATGTTAGCAGAGGGACTGTTTCACAAAGTCAGACTTCAGACCCCCATGAAACAGAGGAGGTTAGGATTGATTCAGTCTGTTGGCTGACCAAGCCGTGTCGAGGAGGTGAAGCAGGCCAAGCCGAGTGTAAATAATTCGGATAAATTTCATCAACAGACCACAAGGTGCATCACAGATTCACTGATCCAAAAACAGAGATGTTGTCCACTGCATGTACGAAGGAAACGCGGCTGCTGAGGACTGGACTTTAAAAGTGAGCAGCCGAAGTTAACGTAACCCTGAAGATGAATTCCAGCCACTAATCCACAAGGCTGCAATACACAGACCTGTTAGGAACGTGAACGTCACATGGAAATCTCTCTCGACCCAGATATGGAGACAAAAGACAAGAAAGGAAAGTGGACTCAGGAATCCAGAAACTAGAAAGAGAAGTCAGTGATAATTTCACATCGTAAGCACGACTGAAACACAGCGTATGTGTATAAATACTGTAGAGTTAAAAGAGTTTTAAGACACAGTCTTATACTTTTATCAACTGATATGTCATCAGTTAAATAATAATCAGTTTGTTTGCACCTGCACCACATGCTAAAAACACATTCACGTATTCCTGTGGTGGAAGGCTCACAGGAAATTCATGCAAATCAGTGTAAAATACAATCATGTTTGTGTGTGTTGTGTGTGTGTGTGTGTGTGTTTCAGCGAGTGTGTGTTAACTAACTGATCTCCAGCAGAGAAAATGAGAGTTATTAGTCACCACAGAACATAAATCACTCATCGCACTCTGATGTGCCTGAGCTCCAACTCTCTCGCTGTGCTAACAAGGCTGCAGACTCCGCCCACCAATCACCACGCCGCAGTAAAGGAATTATGGGAAATACATACCATCGAATAATCAATTAATGAACAGCAGCCAGAGGAGTGCAGCTCGCCGTCTTCCACACTGTGGGAAAGTGAGGGATGTGTCAGTGTCTTCTCCAGCTTCACAGCATGTGGATGCCACAGTGTTTACACTGTGTGGAAGAAGGTGCTGCTTCACCGGCTGAGAAAGTTCCCGACCTCGCGCCAACAAAACCCTCTGGATTAACCGTAAATGCACCGTCATCAAACCTCTCTCACACAGATTTTCTCTGCACTGAACTTCACCTCCAGCTCCACGCTGACGACTGATCCTCCATTTGTGTTTTCCGCTCAGGATGTCTTCAGTACTTGAACATTTCACCCTCATGTGACAGACTTCTGACACTGTGAGTCTCAATGTGCTGCTCCAACAGCCTCCACCGCTTCAGTCAGCTGTGATCCTATCTGAGCCACCGTTTGGAACCAGTTTAACACACGCACGCACGCACGCACACACGCACACACACACACACGCAAACTGTAACTGAGCTGTTGTGGAAACAAACAGCAGGTTTCTCCCCCGTCTGCCAATAAAGAAACGTCTGAATTTCATATACAGGCAGAGCAGATGGATGCAGAGATGGAGAGAGTGGGAGAGACGTTACCATGGCAACAGATGTTGGGTCACTGAGTCGGTGAGAGGCCAGTGAGAGGCTCTACTATGAATTCAATGTGTGTGGTGTGTGTGTGTGTGTGTGTGTGTGTGTGTGTGTGTGTGTGTGGTGACCTTGGCTCTGATGCCAGGCAGACTTTGAGTCAACGTGCCTGCAACCACCAACTAGCACACACACACCCACACACACACACGCACACACACACCCTTGCATGCAGGTATTACTGGTTGTCATGGTGACTGATCTGTGAACCTGCAGAGCTGTCTTTCGGCCCCACATACGGCCTCACACAGTGTGCGAGCTCCGCCCACAAACACCTCCTGCCCAATCAGCATCTGTCCCTCACTGTAAGGAAATGAAAACGGTGTTTCTCATGTGAAGTTTACTCGCGTCTCACCTCCTCACCTGTCTGGTGATTGTTGAGCTTTGGGAAGTCGACACAGCCGAGCGGACGTCCGCCGAAGCGTTTCAGAAGTTTAGTTTGAAGCCCCATGAAGCCTCATTACTGCCGAGACAGAAGGATTCCACTCAGACCGTCGATCGATACCCCAATCGATCAGCGTCTCCTCAGGTGAACTGGTGTTTGTGTTACTTACAGCAGATCTTCTCGAACATTCGGAAGCCAAACTGACTGTCGCCCGCTTTTGTTTCTTTTTTTTCATTTATTTTGTGTCGTCCGTTGAGCTGGTTGGCTTTGATTTTGACAGCAGGAGGGCAGCGCGCACACACACACACACACACACACACACGTAGTGTCTATGTGTGTAGCCTGTGTGTGTGTGTGTGTTACATAACAAGCTCTCTCCTGATCTTGAAGTGACACTAAAATAGCTGCTTCGGCTTCACACTCTGTCTTCTCTGTTTCTTTAAAAGCACCAATTAGAAACATTTAATCACTGCACTGGCTGTCCGAACAGGTTACACTCAGTCTGACACACACACACACACACACAGGACAGAGTGTGTGTGTGTGTGTGTGTTTCATTTGTCCTCCTCTGCCTGTATTGAAGTGAAGTGGAAAAATCGCAGATTCTCTCAACAGTTAATTTCACTTCTGTTGTGTTTGTGGTGATTTTCATGACTGTTGTGGCATTAAGAAGATATTAAAGGTTCAACAGAATTATATTCAAGGTTTTGGGTTCTCAGCCTTTACCACACACACCACACCTCAAGTGTCCAAAGACATCTTTATATGATCTGTACAGCTGAATAATATGTTTCTGCATTATTTATGATCAGCTCATTCAGCGCAGGATTATTACATAACGTTTACACAAAGTGCAGAAAATATTCAAACATGTGTTTTATGGCTGCACAATTCCAGCAAATGGAAAATATTTGGCTTAAAAGAGATGATGAAAAGACTTTAATTAAACGTCTGGCTGCACAGCAGGACGTTGTGGTAATTTAAGAAGTCTTTGTCCTTCAGGGAGCAGGTCGAACCACAGAAACCCTCCGACATCTCTGACTCTCACAAACATTCACAGGAGAAGACGTCATCAGCTTCATCTCTGAGTGTCAGACATCCAGGACACGATTAGCCTAGCTTAGCATAGAGACTCATCGCGGGGACAAACTGGAGCCCTAACACCAAAATATTGTACTTTAAATCCCTGCAGCTGTCCAAACTGAGTGCTGCTCGTAAACGTAGATATTTCAGCACTGAGGCTGCAGTTAACAAGCTGAGGGCGAGTCCCATTAAACGAGTGACAGTAAACGAGTCCTCTCTCTCCCTGAAACCGAGTGGAACTCGTCCAGACAGCCCAGTGATTAAATGTCTCTAATTGGTGCTTTTAAAGACACAGCAAATGTGTGTGTGTTCTCATGTGGACACACCACTAGTCTCTCTCTCTCTCTCTCTCTCTCTCTCTCACACACACACACACACACGCAGGAGTTCAAGATCACGCAAGTCTTGATGTTTGAGATTTTCAGGTTTGTATACAGACAGGAAGTTACACGTCTTCTGTCACCTTCCTATGAGTCCATTAACTTCTTCTGCTGGTCATTTCCCTCAAAGAAGTCCAGTGGTGAGCCGCTTTCAGACCAAAGCGTTCTGGGAACTCTCTGGCAGGGGAGGAGGTCTTCGACCTTCCGCCAACAGGAAGGCTGAAGCGGCGTGAGCCAGCGGTTTGCATAGCAACAGTTCGACGGGCATTCGTGTGTGTTCTGCTCCACTTTTAAAGGTACGCTATGTAGAATTCGCTGGTTGCCGTTTGTAAACACGCTACACAAAACTGCAGTGAGCAAGACGGACAGGTGATTGTTGAGTCCTTTGAGACATAAACAAAGATGGCCGACACGTCTTCACTTCCTCCCACCGCACAAAAGTGAAGCCAAAATATCCCTGAGTGCAAATGCCCCTTTAACCATATTTCACTTAGTAGTAAGTCTGTCCTCTGCATGTTGCGCTTTGCTGTCTTAACAAAGATACAACACTAACTAACATATCTCATTAGCAACAACAGCTCCCAGAGGGTTTGTGTGGCTTTGAACCGACACCCCGTCCTGAGGCCCCACAGCTCGTCAGGATAAAAGCAGTTTAAGCACGTCCACAAACAATTCGATGCGGTTCTTTGTTTTAGTTGAACAGCAGCGATCGGCTTGTTAACCCTGAACCTGATGTTGTCTCCTCAGCTGAAGAGTCTGCTCTCCTCTGTGAAATCAATTCACCTCAGTATCTCCTCGGGATCTGAGACACTGAGTCTCATCTGTGACTGTCGTCCTCCAGCTCTTTGGAAATAATCCCTTTAAACTCCTCTCAGAGGTCCAGGATGGTTTTGGCTCTACTTTGCTCACTGCTGGAAATAAATTCTTCACCTCTGGCTGTTTCCCAAACTGCTTTGAAACAGAGACAGTGTCCTAAAGAGACCCGGCGTTCATCCATCCTGTCCTCTGAACCGCAGACCAACCGCCAAATTACCTCTCAGCCGTGAGGTCATACAAAGAAATTGCTGCTAAGAGACTTTTGAAGTAGATAACAGAGATAACATCTTCATTCATTTTCAGCCTGCTTTGTGCCGGCAGCACACAAACAGCCATCGGAGTCCACGGAGCATCTTTAAAGGACAGAAGAGCACTAAGAGCAGCCTGATCTGATAGGAAACTCATTTGTGCAAAAGTAGATGTCATGTTTTTCAGTGGATATGTCACATCTCTCTCCTATCAACACACACGTCTCTTTCTGTAATTTATATTCTCCTAAAACAAGCGAAAACTCAGCTGAGGTGAGAATATTGTTCTTGTTTCCAGCACAAAACTGATGGTGTGACTGAGATCATCAGTAGTGAGAAGTTAAGAGAATTCATGTGTTTAATGGGGTAAACATGAGGTTTTCAAAGTACTGTGCTTCCCCAGCAGGAGGTTTGAAGCAGGAGAGACATGAGGGACACGTCCAGGCCGGAGCTGGAATCACTTCGTCTTTGTGCTGTGTCTGTGTCATTAGAGACATGATTTTAGATTCAGTGTGACTTACGCTTCCTGAGGACATCATTATCTCTAACGTCATCTAAAAAAAAAAAAAAGGCTCAGAAAACATAAAAAAGATGCTTCTTCTAACTGCAGAACTTGCCTGAGAAACATCTCATTTTTAAATTCAGGACCAAAGTAATTCACTGACATGTGTCTGTGTCCACGGGTTCGCTGCGAGCTGGAGCTGCAGATAGCGCGGCATACTCGTAATGGAAAGTTTACTGATTTGTTGTCTTAGTCTCATCTGAGCAGAGTCCACAGGGTCAGACTTGGAGAGAAGCTGGACTAAAATGTGAAGAAAATGAAAAAGTGTCAAAGACTCATGATCATCCTCCATGGGCCCCGAATTCTCAAGTCAAAAAAGTTTCTTATACTCCCAAAGAGTAACTTTCACGTATGGGACACAAATTTGAAACGCGTTGTCTCGTTCTCTTATTAAATCCATGCTTATATACTTACCAAGAGGGAAATGAAGATATTAAAATAATCCTCAAGAAAAAAGCAGCAAATCTACCAGCATCCTTCTGGGGTTCGAGAAAGCCCAGAAAAACAAAGAGCAAAAATATTTCAAGATCCCAGACAGCTGGCTCATGCAATAGGTGGGAATCTAAAAAATAACATATTTACGATGGATAAGCTCTAGAACAGTTTAGGAGCTCCTCTTCTCAAAACTGGGAAACTCTGAGATCAGCTGGAGGGTTGGAGAGCTGCAGAGTTAATGAGTCCACAGGTTTTTAAGAAAGTCAGTGAGAGAGTGAACTTTTGGAGTTCATTTATGACTCATTAAGAGTTTTATTTCCAGATTTATTCTTCCTTAAGTTTTTTGCCATTTTGCACCAAGAGCATTTTCTGATGGGAACTCGTGTTTGTCTCCACTAAGAGTGGAAACAGGGATGATAAACTGCCGTAGCTGATCAGTAACTGCATGACTTAATCACTGTGCCCTTTGGTTGTTCTTGCATTTAAGAAATGCTGTTTCCAAGCATAAACGTCTAGAGTTTCATTTCACCAGGAAATGTCCAGTATTGGGCGGCACGGTGGTGCAGTGGTGGTTAGTGCTGTGGCCTCATAGCCAGAGGGTTCCAGGTTCGAACCCCAGTCTGGGCCCTTCTGTGTGGAGTTTGCATGTTCTCCCTGTGCCTGCGTGGGTTTTCTGCGGCTTCCTCCCACAATTCCAAAAACATGCACATTAGGCTAATTGGCTGCTCTACGTTGGCCCGAGGTGTGTGTGTGTGTGGTTGTCTGTCTTTGTGTGTTGGCCCTGCGATTGACTGGCGACCAGTCCAGGGTGAACCCCGCCTCTCGCCCATAGTCAGCTGGGATAGGCTCCAGCTCCCTGTGACCCTGACAGATAAGCGGTATAGAACATGGATGATGGATGTCCAGTATTTGATCTGTTTTAGCTCTGATTTTGGTCTCCACCAACTCGTGAGGGAGATGTCTGAAGCTGCTGGATGTTCCAGTTTCTTCACCTGCTGGCCTTTGACTCCATCAGAGTGTTTTAGTGAAAGATGCTGGGTTGACGGATGAGAACAAAACAAAGTGGGGGACAGCAAAACCAAAACATTGAGCTTAAAGATGCTAAAATGATGCTTTCAGTTCACTGATTAAGATTTGGCTTGTGAAGGCTTTTGAGTCAATGTTCAGCGGGGGAAAAGAGATTTGTTTTCTTATCACTGCTGCCTCTTCTGCTTTGTGAGGAAACTTTGTAACGTCACTGTGGTCTAACGGACGCGGTCTTCTCCACTTTACTGAATATTAATGGTTTGAAACGGCTCCGAATGAGGCGGACGGAGCGACTGACTGGAAAAGACTTGAGCTCTGAGCTTCACTGAGGCAGCAGCAGGCAGACAGCTGACTGGCCTGCAGCTCTGCGTGTGTGTTTTGCTGTGTGTGACTGTGCGCCAGAGTGTGTGTGTTTCTGTTCAGTCCATCTGTTGTTGTGTGTCAGCCCGAGGCGTCGGCATGAGAGAACAAGCGAGAGACAAAGAGGAAAGAAAGAAAGACGGGAAGAAAAGATGAAAAAACACACATGTAGAGGAATGTAGGGGTGTGTGTTTGTGTGGGTGTGTGTGTATGTGTGGGTGTGTGTGTGTTGGACCTCAGGCGGTGCTGTCTGTGTGTCTCTGTGGATCCCAGATGGAGCCAGAACTCAACAGAACACATTAGTCCACTTGGCGTGTTCACACACACGCTCAGACACACTCAGATATTCGGCGTTAATTCTCCTGACAGTCGGATCACCTGAGCCTTCGCTCGCTCCGCTGCAAGATTTCTGCTCCACTGGAACAGTCAAATGAATTCGTACGGAAGCCCGGAGAGGCCCGTTATCGCTTCTTCACTCGACTTTGGCGTTCAAAAGAACGGGAGGGAAAGCAAGTCCCAGACCGGGATGGAGTTTCTGCAGGAAGCAAAGGAGCTCGAGCAGCTCTGGGTTTTCAGTTAGAAAAGGAGGAATGGAGGGAGGAAGGAAAGAAAGAAGGGAAGGATTCGTGTGCTCCACTGAATCTGTCATTTCGTGAGCTGCAGATTTTAGACTTGAGCTCATTTCTTTCAAATTATCCTGAGCTCTGCTGCACTTTACCTTTGGGAGGTGCAGGACAGGAAATCTTTTTCCTCTTCCTTATAATCCAGCGGAGTTTGAGTTGATAAAAAGTTTCAGCGAAGCAACTATCAGTCAACCAATACCGAACCAGACCAATAACTGATATGTGGGTGAGGTCACAGAGGTTACGTCCATGTTTCCTACGCTAACATCAGGTCTAAGTGGATCGTCTGGCCTGCTGGAGGCACTCAGTGAAGGTCAGGATGTGAATGAAATCATTAGGCTTCCTCCTCTGGGGGACATGAATATGTACAGTCAGTTTAATGGCTCTCTGGAGGGTAGAAGTGAAGATACGTAAACAGGCAGATGGACTTCCTTAGGCTCGTCTTCGAGGGCACAAAAAAGAAACTAAACGATTGTGACTATAATTCTTTGTTGTTGCGATCTGTACCTTCGGCTGTCTGCACACGTTTTCTTTTCCCGTCTGTCCCTTTAAATTCATATCTCAGCTCATCATTTCTCTCTCGTGCTCTCAGGGGAGCTCGATGCCCTGCATGACAACAGATGGAGCCCTGAGGCTCTGGGACCACACACACACACACACACACACACACACACACACACACTCAGAGTGCTGGCAGCAGTGGGGTGCGGTCAGCGGCAAGCTGTGGTAAGGACTGATGTCAACATCAGTATGAACATGTGCACACACTCACAAAATCTATGGTTCTGTGCATATATGGAGATGAACGGCGGGAAAACGCACAAAGCTGATTTATAACGGAAGACTGCGTTCAGTCACCGCTGACACACACACACACACACACACACACAGCATCAGGGGTCTAAAAGGGAAAATCAAACCAAAGAAGGAGAAGAATCCACACAGAGACAGTTTGCTCTCTTTGCATGAATGTGTTTACCACAGTTCACACTCGAGTCTCCAGCTAATCTGGGGTTTCACAACTTCAAAACACTAAGCTGGGAGGGCATCTGGGGAGTTGGGGACGACTGTTTGGCACAAAAACAGCATATTCCTCTGCTGACTCCGTCCGTCTATTTGGGAGTCTGGCTCAGGACTACACTGGCAGCACGCTGAGCAGCCCAAACATCAACTTTATCAAGCTCTGGTGGACCACTGAGCACACCGAGGCCTGCTGAGAGACGCTCCGGGTCTGTCTCAGAACAACAAATCAAGGATGGACACTCAGATGAACAACAGCTTCTGGTGGTCATCGCTTGCAGTCGCACACATGAGACGCCTGAGCTTCGGTGTTGTCCTCACCAAAGCCAGGATCTCCTCCCTGGCCAAGAAAGCACCACAGCGTCTCTAATTCCTTTTACTTCCTTAAGAAGTAAACACCTCCACCCCCTGAACTCACCACGTCGCCTGCAGCAGGATTCGTCGGGATTCATTCGATTGTAATTTCAGCTCTGAGCAGCCTAACACAAAGCTCATTTAATCATCCTGTGATCATCTTAAAAATAAATGAAAGAAACGGCTTAACGCACATCATTTTCCATGTCATCTCTTCCCTCCGAGCACGAGGCGTGACCACCAATCTCTCCTGCTTTTACTAAAACTGTCTTTTTATTTCTTTCCTGCATTGCTAGAATTTTTCTCTCCTGTTATAATTCACTGATTTTAATTTGTTTTCGTGTGTAACCTTGGTTTTGAAAACTTCTCCATAAATAAAGATTATCAGCATTATATTACAGACAAAACATTTTCTTCACAATCTTAAGTGCTGAAGTCTTTAAGCTCAAAGGAGCCGCAGCAGAATAAAGTTTAAAATATCTCATATATGATAAGTGGGACAAATGCAGTGTTCTGGCACGCTGGGGGACCAGACGTGAGCCGACTCTGGCATATGTATTGTTGCCACATTTGGCTCGGTTTTGGACATGTGGGCCCGGGTTCCTTTGGAGAGAAAATCAGCTCCAGTTAGCAGCACACAGCCAAGTTTTGGGCGAATGCTGACACCTGGAATCAGACCAACGTTGGGGTGATTCTTGTGCGTCACTGATCACGAGTCATGTGTGCTGGCTTGAGTCCAACAGCCAGGTGTGCCAGGTTTACTGAAGGGCATGGCTGAACAGGGATATTTTTCCTCCCTGCCTCTGAAGCCTCCTGAACAATAACACCACGTTCTGTGATGGTTTCCAGCACATTTGGACCAGTAGTACCCAATTATCTGACGATTTGCGTGTCCAGACTGTTAAACTCCACACACTGTTCAACCATCACCACAGACCTCACCCTCATCCATATCAACCTGTTCACAAGGTGCGTCAGCGATGCCCCAGACAATAACATTTAACTTAAACACTGTCCTTCATTTGCTACCGACTGTATTGTGATATTGTGCTTGGAGATGAAGTGTTGCTTTGTTTCCATGGTTTCAGACCAGTTACTGTTTACTGCAGTCAGCTGACAGATGTAGAAACTTCGTCAGCCTGAGTTCTTGGCATCTTGGAGGCACCTGACGTCTCTGTGTGGACCACACATCACCTTCACCTCAGCATGGAGCAGCTTGTTAATGCAGCTAATAACAGCGTAAAGGTCAGGGAGGGGAAGTAAATGTCAAACCTAATCTGAGCGGATGGAAAAGAGAAAAAAAAAAGAAAAACAACAGGAAGCTTTGACTGAAAGTGAATTTCTAATGTGATGAATGAATGTGGACAGGAGGGAAGTGCCTGACATATACAATATGGAGCCACAGTGATCACATTTGCTTGTTTGGCTGTGGAGAGGGGAAAAGGAAACGCACCGCTGTGACGTGGCTAATTGATTCTGGCAGGACAGAAGTGTAAAACATAAACAATTATGAAGACAGAAGAAGACGGATGGCGAGATGAAATTTGACTGCTCCGATACGATTCATTAAAGACGGGATGTAAACACCAAACGTGGTCGCACAGAACTGTACGTTCGTGTTTTTTGGGAGGTAGACGTGCTGCTGAGAGGCTGAAGGTTTTACAGCATGAAAAACAAAAATGCGTCTCAGTGTTGCATAATACACCAATACTATAAAGCTTAATGGGATCCGCCGACCGTCCCACAGTGAGGATGCTGGCAGACTTTTTTAAGACGACTCTCACCTGCTGCGAACAGACACTCATCAGGTAACCAGTTACCTCACAAGTCTAAAAATAAAGCACGATGAAGTGACAGAGTTGGCATCGAGTTCCAGTCCAACACAGCACAGTCCTCACTTTGATGCTCACTTTGCTCAGTATTAACACTTCTTTCTGCCGAATCCGTTTCCTCATTTAACTGAATAAGTTCAAAAACTCAAATGCGCCAACATTTTAATGTCTGAATACAAACAACTGCGCAAGGACTGACTGACATTCAATTCCCAGACCTCATCATGGTGTACACCCCCCTGATGCACAGCAAGAAAAGGAGGACACTGTGTTTTCTTTTGCCTGGTATGAGAACAAACTGATGAACCCAACAGCAATTGTATGAAGGACAAAGAGCTGGCCGACTTCCCTAAAATGGGCATCCCAGGAAGAGGAAGTTGTTTTCTCTTTCCTAATTTGGATCAGCAGGGTGACGGAAAGTTAACAGCGTGTTTGTTTCATTTAATGAAGGCTGACAGGAAATTAAACATCAGAGGACATCAATGCTTCACCTGAATCTGAGAGCAGCCGAAAACAACCTTCAACAACAACGTGACCAAATACGGTCAAAGGAAAAGGAAGAGGAAGACAACGGCAGCCTTACCGAGCTTTGGCAGTGAGTACTGAACTTTGAAGTAGTC
This sequence comes from Scatophagus argus, assembly GCF_020382885.2. Classification (NCBI taxonomy): domain Eukaryota; kingdom Metazoa; phylum Chordata; class Actinopteri; family Scatophagidae; genus Scatophagus; species Scatophagus argus. The sequence goes on along the minus strand of NC_058514.1, from coordinate 1,416,898 downwards.
CTGGTAAAATCCCAGAAGCCTCTTGGTGATGTGGAGAGCGTAGTCGCCTGCTCCGCTTGAGATGGCATCCGGCCGAGCATACAGGCGGATCTAGGAGCAAAGGGACAGAAAGTGAAATGGAATCAGGCCGATTTGAACAGATACAGATCTACAAACAGAGAGGCGAAATGGAATTAGTGCATGCTCAGCTCTGCGGAGAACAAACTTTTATACAGAGCAGGAAATGAAATTCTGCAGAGTTTACAATCAAATCTACACAGACAAACCGAACAGGACTGAGTGTATATTAAACACTACAGAGGAAATAATGCGATCAGTTCAGATCTGCAGAGACAGAAATTAAGTTTGGTGGGTGGGGGTGGGGGTGGGGTTGTGCCGAGACACAAACAGAATCAAGTCAGCATCAGCCTGGTCAAGTCCACACAGATGATAAGTGAATAAATGAGTTTGGGCTGACATCCACAGGAAGTAAAATTATAACTGCAAGCAGACAGCACAAAAGGCAGGAAAAATCAAAGGAGGATAAAAGTTTGACTTTAGGCGGCACAGTCACAGTCAGATGTACAACAGCTGCTGAAGGTCAGTGTGATCTGTGCGAAGCTGATCATTAGTTTTTACAAATCAAAGTGTTGACCCAGTGATGGCGAGGAAACATCAGAGAGTCAAATCAAAGTCATTAACTAATCCTGAGGGCGACAGGATTGATTGATTTTATCCTGAGCCATTACACAACTGAGAAATTTCAGCACTCAAAACCTCAAATTTGAACCTCAGTGAAGCAGCAGAGGTTATCAGCTGGGGACCATGAATGTTTGTATAAAACTCATTGCAGTCTGTCCAGTTCATGTTGACATTTTGACCAGCAGTGAGGCTGTCGCGTCTCTTGTACACCTAAAAAAACAAAACGTCCATGAAGTCTTAATCAGCATTCAAATGCTGGTGTAAAAAAAGCAAACTGTTTCTCCAGAGGACACCTGCTGCTGCGGGATTCTCACAGTTCACCTGCAGAAGATTGGATGTCTGACTTTTAAACCCCATTGAAAATAAGAGTAATAACAAAAACTCCGTAGTTGAGATTTCTAACCTGCTTCGATGCCAACGCAGAGTTTGTTTCTGTGGTATCAATCTGCCCGTCTCTCGTGATTCTGCAGCTCTGTCAAAAAATGTTTCACTTCAGCGACTCCCAGTTGATTCTTCAAACCGAAGTGATTCTCAGACAAGCAGATATCTGCTCCATCGGAGTCAATTTTCTTTTAAAAAAATAAAAATAAAAATAAGTGCTTCTGAGCTAAAAGCAATTTGACACGTTTGCGGGAGAAAATGAGCTGCTGCTGCCTGATGCAGCAGATATAAAGTGTTAGCGGTCAGCTGGGCTAATCTCACTGCACAACGCGTCTTCACCCTGCACACGGGGACACAACCCTGTTAGCATCTCTTAGCATCTCTTAGCATCTGTTAAATATTAGACAGAGCAAGCTAAGATCAGCGCCTGGCAACTGGACGCCTCCACGCACCTGTAAAGCTCCTGTCTGTCCAGACTCGTCACACATCGCAACCACCTGCAGCTCAAACAAACCAATGAGCTTGTGGATGGAAAATGTCATCACTTCATCGTTTTATTCTATTAAACATTTGTGTATGAATTCTTGAGTTGTGGCTTTGACCACCAAATTCCAATCAGCTCATCTTTGAGTCTAAACTGACGATGAAATTCCCTCAAGGTGTTTCTGAGAAATCACAGGGTGTTCAGGTCTAAACCCAGGTTCAGTCCACACAGCAGCAGCCGGGTCAGGATACACTACAGTCTGATGTCCCACTGAGCCTCAGCACCGTCACTCCACAGCTGGACACGTCATGGCTGCTGCTGCGCCTTCAGTGAGTCCTCCGCCTGTTCGGTGCCTCCGCCGTCTGCATCAGCAGCTCTGTGTCAAACCACACGGCTGGACCTCAGTGTCCAATGGACAGACGTCATAATCCTCAGGCTCAGCCTCTAACACGGCGAAACAACCAGGAAGAGGAACTCACACTCCATCATCCATCATCAGAGAGGCCCGTGATGTCACTGATCAATATGCATGTATCAGCTACAAGTGTGTGTGTGTGTGTGTGTGTTGGATGTTTTACTGTGACAGGGAGAAACCTCCTCACTATCAGCTTAAGGACAGTTGACACACACACAGACACACACACACACACAGAGGTAAACAGGACTGTCCCAGTAATGTCACTGTGCCATCTCTCCCAGCTGATAAACAGTGTTTTCACACAGCTGGATGGACACACTGGATTCTGTGTGAGCTGCTGTGAGTCTGCACACTCATTTGTGTCATATAAAACGTCCTGTCAAACTGCACACACACACACACACACACACAAACAGAGAAGAAGTGTGTAGTATCAGACTTTACATGTGATGTGACTGACAAAATTCACTTTACTTTTTCGTTTACTTTTGTGTGTACTGTTGATACTTGAATACATTTAATTTGAGATACTTAAAGTACTGTTCATAAGGCTGACTTTAGCTTTTACCAAGGTGATACTTTAGCACAGTATCTTTACTTCTACATAGTAATTATGTTTATTTGCTCTGCATTTTGATCTGCGGAGGGTGTTTTGTTTATTCATTATGTATTCACTTCCTGTTTCTCCCTGCACTGACACTGGCGAAGCCCTGGTATTCAAAACACCTAAACATCTAAATAAATCACACTTTTTTACTTCCTGTCTGCTGCATTCAAGTGAGAAGTAAAACTCTACAGGCCACACATTTGCACACAGTATTTATTTTTTATAACTTAATCTGGAAAACGATCGACTGTCATGTGCCGAGAAACTGGAGTCGAAACAGGAAGTGTGACAACAAGCTCCCATCCGGACAAATCGGCGCCTGAACTGAGATCTCGCGTGTTTGGCGTGAGGAGCTGCTGGAGAAAAAAGGTGTGAAAGTAAGTACGTCTTCTATCTCGGTGTGTCACATTTAACGAACGTTTCTCATCTCGTGCTGTTCATCCCATTTTCAGGTTGAAGCCGCAGGTTCCACTCACCATCACGGCCGCTAAAAACACACCATTTTTCTCCCATCTCGGCCAACAGAGTTTGATCACAAACCGGCGAGCTGAAGCTGATTAGATTCACATTCGATAACACGCCGTCAAACCGCAGCTGACGGCAGCACTCACGCTGACACACTCGTACAAATGCTGCTGCTACTCATTTTCATCAGCAGCACTAATGCGCAGCTCCATGAAGCAGACCTGAGCTGATACTCCACAGTCCTGCTCCTCCTCTCCGCTCCCCCCAGCAGGACACATTTTTCAATAAAAATTCTAACTTTTAAAGCTCATCTCCTCTTATTCTCCAGATTCTCCTCCCTTCAGCCGAACTCATCTCAGAGCGCGGCAGCCGGCACAGTGAATATCTGCTCAGAAAGTGGAGGCTTTATTGAAGTCGCAGCTTCTTTCAGCGGACTGGCAGCGAGCTGCTGAATTGACTATCATCTCCCGAGGAATCCCGAGCCGCCTCCAGTCATGTTCTCCCAGCTGAGGAGAAACCAGGATGTATTACAGTCTTCAATGGGGAGGTGAGGGTGAGGGTGAGGGTGGGGGTGGGGGTGGGGTGGTGTGACGTTCTCACTTCAAAGCATCATCATATACACATTCACTGTGTCTCTCAGGGCTGAAATATGCTGCTTCAGCCAAGCTAAAACCATCACGCGGTGGCTCAGTTGTTGGTCCTGCATTTAAACGAGTGTGCTTGTTCTGTTCCTGAAGGATTATTCCACTTCCTGTCACATGACATCACTGCCAACAATCACAAGACTTTGGCGGGAATACGAGCCTGTCTTTATCTTCACCGGTCAGTCCAGTTCGGAGCCACGACCTGGAGCCAAACAGGCCCAAACCTGCTCCACCTCACTGCGGTAATTATAATTAATATTATGATTTTAGCAAACGCGAACATTTGACAAACTCAGAACAATCTGGCTGGCTGTTCGTGTCCTGCTAAGCTAAGCTAACTGGCTGCTGCTGACGGATGTCACATCATTGTCCTCAGACAGCAGAGTAATCCTTTAAAGTGGCTGAACATCATTCACTCAGAAATACCAAATGTAGACAGCGCAGAGGAAATGAAATGAAAAATGAAAAGACACATAATGTGAGACTAATATTGTGTTTCGAGACTTCCAGATTCTGTATTAAAACATTTTTACTCTAATAAGCAACAAAAAGCACTTGGGGCGAGGTCAAGTTGGGCATTTCAAAATAAAAGTCTCCACGACTTGAACATAAATGTTCTCAGATTTACAGCCCTCAGTTTACAGCTCCCCTGTTGTGATCTGAAGAGGTCTGGTCAGGCGCACAGTTTTAATTCCATTCTCTCCAGGAAACCAGAGAATTAGCCAATCAGCCTGAGAGAAGCTGGAGCCACGCTGACATTTTCTACTCAGAGCTGAATGTTACTCACAGTTTGGGAAATCGAGACACGAACACAACATAACTCCTCTAAATATTAGCTCTTATCTTCCTCCCCCTTTTCTCACTTAATTTCAGCTCCTCTTCTCATTTCTGCTCATTTCCTTCTTTTCTTCTTTACCTACTCCCCCCATCCCCTCCTCTCCTCTCCCCTTGTTATCTCTCCACTCGTCCGTGACATCTCCCGCTGCGTTCCGTCGCTCCGTCTGTCGCCCTTGGATGATGGATGGGGTGATGGACGCTCGGTTGCCACAGTAATTTGATGGATGGTTTAGCAACTGATACGAGCGCCGACACACACACACACACACACACACTGTAACACACTCTCCTCGCAGCGTCTGTAGGTCCTTGACTTTGAGATCAACAGACCTCAGACAGTCACTACTGCCTCCATAACAAACACAGCTGACCCGTGACTGCAGCACCACACATCTGTCCAATCGTATCATCACTTTTGCTGACGCCGCCGCTGTGATGAGGTGAGACGGCCCGAGAGCTGAGGCGAGGATAACAGTCTCTCCGTCAATGTCAACGAGACAAAAGAGATGATTGGCGATTTTAGGGTGCAGTTCCTGGTGAATCCACGACAGAAACACACCCGGGCGTGTTCATTCAACTTCCTGTGTGCACCACACTCCAACATCCTGTCCGCGCCGAGCTCCGGTCCAGGACGCACCGCGTTTGGTTTCCGGCTAACGAAGGCCTCATTTATCAAACTGCAAAGAAAGCATTCAACATCTGCGCATTACGACTGCCTGCACGCACAAGAAAATGAGTATTTATGACGTGGACGTGAGCACAGCTGTGCTCCAACAACGCTGATAAATCCCGCAAACGCATTCATCTAAAGAACCCAAACTGACAGCAGATGACTTCCCTCTAAAAGCCAAGCGAGAAGAGAAGTGGAGAAATGTGAAACAAAGTGGCTCAAAAGTATTATCTGTGCCAGAGATAAAGGATGTCGTTTCAAATTCAGATTTGCAGCACGTTACAAACAGAAGGTCCAACTTTAAGTTAACTGATCCGTCAGTCTAATGAATTTGACGCCTTTGTGAAGGACTGGAGAGTGGGACAGTTGGTGTGGACGCCATCGCTTTGTGTCGCCTCTGGCTTTTCCTTCTCCCACTGCGCAGGGCGAGAGCTGTTTGGCGGTGAGGAAACTTTCAGGGGAGGAAATGTTTTCTTTCCTCTTCCTTTAGTCAACTCGCTCCTGAGATTCACGTGAGGACGAATCAGAGGGTTCCATTCAGCCCGAAGAGCTTTGACTCTTGATTTTCATATTTGAAAACTGGGTCCCGAGAGCCAAATTACAGAGCGACGACTGGAGCAGCTGCAGCCTCTCAACGCTCGAAGAAAACGTCGGCACAATGAAAGACCGATGTCGTCTTTGTGTCGAGATCTCAGCGTGGGAAACGGCAGACGGCGGTCGGCGGTTTGGTTGTGGTGTTCATGCACTGAAGTGAGACACAGTGGGAACACGCAGAGTTAAATATTCTCTAATATAATAAACTTTAATCATTTTTAACGCCATTCAGGCTGTCAGTCTGTCAGCGGGAGGCTCTGATCTCAATCTGCGTAGTTAAACTTTGGTTATAATAATCGGCGTCACATAAAAATCAAATGTGACCTTTATCATTTTAAAATACTAATCCTGACCTATCGTATATTATCATTATAGGACAGTAATGTGACCTTTATTATCATTATCAAATGTTAATGTGACATTTAATATCATTACAGGAAAGTAAAGAAACGCTCCCCCAAATCGCCCAAACTTTCCCGCAGCTCGCAAGAGTTTTTGTCGTGACAACATCACGTCAGGACTTTGAGGGAACATCCAGTAAAGACTGTAAACGTCATGTTTAATTCTCACAGGCCTCGAATGGAACAAAATCCCCCAAACAGATTTGGGCTGATATCTGCAGGGCCTTCAACGCAGCGTGTTGAGAGCGAAGCAGCCGGCAGCCAAAGCAGTTTTGTTTTGTGGCTTTGCTTTAATATTTGACTCTACTGTGACTTTACATACAGCGTGATGACTGTAAGGTTATTAATGTTGTATAATAATAATAATAAAAGGTGAATTATTATAATAAAAAACCGTGGAACGCTTTGATATCATTTCAATTTCAAGATTATCAAGACATGGATGATATTTTATAAGTTTAAAGAGAGACAATATTAAAAAAGACTCATTATGTAAGTAAGTACTGTAACACATTAACAAGGTGTTTATTATCTGTACGTAACGTGAATGTGACAGAAGATTAACGAGATCCTTTTGTCACAAAGATAATCCACAGTAATCTGTTTGTTACAAATCCTCACAGTCTTTCTCATTTGTCTTGTTGAAGGCAGAAACCTGTTCAGGTGCGGCTTCACGGCGACGATCGGCTGAAAGGTGAACCGCGAGCGTCTCTGCTCGGCGACGCCGGCCGTCGGCGGAATGACAGAAGATGAAGGAATAACGAGCTAAATGGCTGCAAGATGGAGGTTTTATTGAAGCAGGAGCTGCTCAGTGGGTCATCACACACACTCTTTATTTGTTTGTTTGTTTGTGTTCCGTCAGACTTTAATCCTCCCTGAAGGGAAAATGGCTCATTACAGGAACAGAGATTCTCACAGAGACACATTACAGAGACAATACAGCGGAAAGACAAACAGCTGTTTGTGCACGAGGACAAGAGAGAGAGAGGAGACAAACTGAATTGGACGCGTCCCAGACCGACTGAAGCTCATCATCTGAAACGCTGAGTGATGCTCACTGAATCTGGATTTTGTTTATAGCCATAAAAGCTGTTTAAAGTGCTAATACCTTCATTTGTTTTTCAGCTGTTGGTGTTTGAACAGTGAAGAACTTTTTCTGAAGGATAAAATTCTCCCTGCGGTGACGAGGCGCGAGCACGTTGGGAAACTGGGAGGCACGCTGGACTTCAGCGAAGGAAGTAAACGTGTGGCGGACACACAGAAAACAGGGAAACGAGTGGAGCTGAGCCGACGACTTGTTGGACCAAACCTGAGGCGGCCGTGGAAAGACAAACCGTTTTGGTGACTTTTATTTTGTTTCTGTCTCTTCTGAACGCAGTGTTGACGCGGCAGATCAGCTCGTCTTAGAGAGACTTGAGACGCGTTTGTGAGTTTCTTTTGTTTCCTTGGTGGACTTCCTTCCTTCCTTGCTTCAAAGTCAATGTTGAACTGCTGCAGACTGGTTGTATTTAAATGTAATTTGGAGGGGACAGGGTTGTCCCGTCACCAGTCGTAGTTGTGGTAAAACTGCACGTTTGAACAGACTTCACTGTGGGATTTCAACGCAGAAATCCCAAACCCGAACCCTTTAATCTGTAATTGTAATAGTTTTGTCATTTAAAATGTGCATTAAAAACATGGCTCAACCCCTTTGCTAAGCCCAAGTCGCCAACACATTAGCATTAGGATCTTAACTTGTTGTCGACAGGACGTCACTCGTGTCCTCTGTGTTACAAAGTCACTGTGCTGTCCTGAGGAGGACGGAGGGATGAATGTTTTCCTCCGCTCCATCATACAAAGCAGTTTCTTTCAGAGGCTTGGAGGAGGATGGAGGGATGGGGAGGATTAATGTTTCTGTCCGAGGAAGCTGTTCTGCAAACAGACAGCAGCGTCTGCACTGCCTTCAGGCTGAAACAAGGATTTTAATATGAGAGCGACACTTCGTGTTTGTATGAAATTATGAATGTGCTGCTTCCTGTTTTTAAAATTTGTTATTCGGCCAGGACACTCTGTCTCTTAATCTTAAGATCTGTCCTTTCGCGGTGTGACCGACTCCTCATCAATTATCAGGTAGGTAACAGCATGAACAGTAGCTCATGAATGTGTTAATGGAGGGAAAATCCATTTATTCAACATTCATCAGTGGAAGATCTGAGGCGTTTCGTCAGGACTACTGAGTTATTCAGCATGTTGGCGTCTTCTTCTTGGTTTCCTGCAGTGAAACTCACATGTGCTCAGTAAATCCCATCATTTGATCATTTGATCAACCTGAATTAAATATCAGTTTGACACTTTTGCATCATCTCTGATGTTGGACCAACCGGCTGCGACTGTTCAGGCCAGCTGCTGGGATTAAAGTTCCTACGTGTCACAGAGACATGTGTTACGTCACGCTGTTCAACCACGTCAACCAGGAAGCAAAGCGCTGGGACAGACAGGTGGACAGGTGTTCGGAGGCAAAACGCTGGCTTTTCCTGACCCTAACCCAACGCCTTCAGTACCGCAACCCAACCGGCACAGCATGAAACTTTAAATGAACAAATTTTTCAGCAGAAACTGGCAAGTGGGTTTGGTTCCCTTTTTCAGTGTAACTTTTATTTTGTTTTTGTTTCCTGGCAAACTTGATTTATTTTAACTTGTCTGCACATTAAATTTGCCGGAGCAGTTCAGTGTTTCACATCCCCGTGTGGGCCCATGTGTACTTGACAAGCACTCAGACAAGTGAAACAGGAGGGCTGCGCTGTGCTGCGTTCGTGCTCAGAATGATTATGAAACGAATACCAGATGAGCCCACGTACAGTAAATCAGGACCAACACACGTCAGAGTTTTTGAATGAACAGTGTGCGGCAGGAAGTCCACAGCTCTGTGCTGTAATGAATGAAGAACTGAATATCGTGACGTGCAAACTGTCGGACATCCAGAACAGAAGAGTTTGGAAGAAGCTTAATGCCTCTTACACAGCACTAAGTGTGTAAATTACCAAGTAATTCTCTAAGCTCTCATATCTCGGAAGCATCAGTTGTAAGTAGTGTCGGCTGGTGGGAAACGGGAGCACATTCCGATATTCTGGAAAATCCATTCGGCCGTTATCAGCACAGGTTTATCGAGTGCAGGATCGCCGCTCGCACAGAGAGGGAGGCCAACGCTGATAATACCAATAATTACCTGCCTGTTGCGGCCAATGCCTTTAAGATAACTGATAATTTCACATTTTTGTATTCTAAAAGGACGGTCATTACCTGTGGTTCATGCACACCTGAGGCGGAGAAAATCTCTACTAAGCCCCAATAAGATTTGTTATGTTAAAACTCTTTTTCCCTGCCTTGTCGAACATGTGCTGTAAAGTACAAGCATTGGATGAAGAGGAACACATTATGCCAGACAGAAATGGCCAGTGGATACAAGAGAATGTGTTTCTAAATTTCTGTTTGCTGCTCTGGTGGTCACACCTGTGGGGTCCACCTGACAGAGAACCAGGGTTACAGCTTGTGACCCTCTGAACGTAAAGTAATGGAAGAGAAAACTGAAGAAGACAAAAATAAAGACTAATGCATTCATTACAAAGACTAAAACTCACATGCCTGACTGAATCCAGCCTAATATTACAACACACACGCACACTCTCAGTGGTGGAGACTGGTGATGTTTATAAATGACCCAGATATGATTTGTCATTAAAACAGCATTTCACCAAAATTATCTTTCAGTAACAAGGAGACACAGGCAGAGCGTGTGTGTGTGTGTGTGTGCGTGTGTGCGTGTGTGTGTGTGTGTGTGTGTGGAGTGCTGTCCTTGACGTTCTGGCAGACGAGATGGATGAGCTGTAATTACACTGATAGAGAGATGATCGGAGGAGGAGAAACAAGGTCGTGTGAGTATTTGTCCTTGTACAGCAGCATGGACGCGTGCGTGTGCATATTTCTGTTTTAAACGTTCCGGTTGTTAGAGGATGATGGGATGGCAGGAGAAAGCAGACAGCTTTGACTCTCAAATCAGAACCAACACGATAAAGTGACAGAGAACCAGAAATAAAATGGACAGAACAGCTTCTATCTTTTGTTTTCCCCCACATTTCGATCGGGGATGTTTCTCGACTAGTCGGCTAATCGATCCCAAGTGTCGCCTGATGAGCGGCGAGTTCCCTGCTGTAGCTTGAGTTAGTAAGAGTAGAGATTCTCAAACTGTAAGGAGCTGAGCTAAGGAACTGATCCAACCCCACTCACGATCACTAATGAAAACACCACCAGACTTATGTTCTCCAGAGTCCCTAAAGCCACAACAACAGCCTTCACAGGAGGGGAAGTACGAACGGCGACGAGCGAGCAGACCACCTGTTACGTCCTGGTTGTCAGACTGTCCCCACCCTGATGTCAGCCGGACAGAACGACGGCTGCTCACAGGAAGTGTGTTAACGACAGAGCTGAGGACGTAATAAACACACTTTGGAGGTGATCAGGGCTCAAGTGTGTCATTATGTCAGGATAATCAGCTTCTGTTTATCGAACCATGCAGGTTTCAGTTGTCTCTTCCTCTCTGGGCCTCGAGACAAACAGGAGTCCCAGAAGACGAGAGAGAAGACGCAGAATCAACAACATTTAAAATGTGGTGCCTAATGAGATCAGAGGATAAGCGTTCAAAAAATAAATTAGAGCGCAAAGAAAACTAAATTTCTTATCTCTAGAGAAGCAGATAATTAAGTCAGGATTATGAGATAAGAGTTAGAAAAATACCTTTGTATTTATTTTTATCCCCATTAGTTTTATCTTATATCAATTTATAGTTTTTTATTAGACGTGTTCATTTTCTTCTCTCTTTCTTTCTTCAGTTTTCAGTTTTCCCGTCCCGAAAGAGCAGCGAAACATCCTGCACGCTTTCTGAAAGTGGCCCAGAACCAGAACCAGAACCAGAACCAGAACCAGAACCAGAACCATACAGGAGCACCACAGGTTTTCACTCACCGTCACGCCGCCGTCGGTCTGCGTCTCCCTGTAGGTGAAGTTGCAGACAGCCCAGGCCAGGTAGTACGTGGACATGCGGGGCGTGCGGGCGAAGCGGTTGGTGATCCAGCCGTCTTCGTCCGACAGCGAGCTGCTCTCGACGGGCATGTTGGACAGCGAGGTGTACTGCGGGTCGTGGCGGAGGGTGAGGGAGAACGTGGCCTTGTAGACGGGTTCGTCGAAGCAGGGGAAGGCCTTCCGGGCGTGGGTCGGACTGAACTGAGTCACCGCCAGGTAACTGGGAGACAAACAAAATGACAAATTTCAGACTGAGACAATGACGTGAACAAAGCAGGGACGGACAAAGACATTCGATCCAACAAGTCAGTGTTAAGCTGATGTTTCAATCATGTCACACGACATTCGTCCTCTGCAGTCCTCACTCCTCTTTTTGGATCGGTATGATGTCTAACACAGAAATCTGTGATGCTCATTGAGGGACAACCAGAGTTCAGCTGAGCGATCCCTCACGTTACACATCACGGTATCGACTAACCTGCTCCTCCTTTGTCCCCGAATCCAAATGGTATCATTACACCAGTCGAGTTAAGCTGTCACATTAAGTGACCCAAACTAAATTCATCACCTTCGCGTTTGGCTTTAAGTCGAACACTTTTTGGCTCAGGTTTCAAAGCTTCAGAAACACCCAACTCAAGTTGTGCAGTAAGTCTCTACAGAGTGTGTGATGCTGTCATATAAAGAGGGATTTTGTTTTAGTCTTTAAACCTTTCAAACCTATCAAAGGAGAAATCACTTGGAATCAGAGTTCAGGGGGTTAAAGCATAATCCTCTGCAGTCGACAAGTCGGCTGTCTGCCAGCAGAAGTTTTTACAGGAAGACGTTTTTCACTTCTTCACTTTTTCTCGTGAAGAATGAAGAAAGTGCTCGCACAGACGGAGATAATCCAAAACAAACAGGAGGACCGTTTCTGTTTCCTCCCGATTTCTTTAAGCTGAGTCGAATGTTTTCATATCGGAAGCTTTGTTACGTTCATCCGTCAGTCACCTGACACACACAGCAGGAAATTAAAACTCCTGGAAATAATCCCTCCGAAAACTTTGTTATCATCCTCATGCATTTTCCTACGAGTGTTTGTGGAGGAGGACATGAAAGGAGGAGGAGGAGGAGGAGGGCAGAAAGGAAGAAGATGGAAGAGTTAAAATGGAAGAAGGAGCGAGAGAAGTGAAGGTGAGGAGGAAAAGAGGGAACAAAAGTGAAGAAAAAGAAGGAAAAAAGAAGAGAAAATATCAGAAGCTACAATGAAGCCGTAAATATTCAGAAGAGGGGAGGAATACTGGAGGAGAAAGATTAAGAGGAGAAAAGGGAGTTTAGGAGGAGAAGAAGAAAAACAGGAAGAGAGCAAGAATAAAGAGAAGAATAAAGAGAGTGAGAAATGAAAAAAATGATAGATGATGGTGATGGGAGAAATGAGAGGAGGAGGAGGAGGAGGAGGAGAAGAAAGAACTGAATTCAGAGGGAGAGGAAAAATTGAAAAGGATAGAGGAGGAAGAATGAAGAAAATGGAGGGTGAGTGAAGGAAACGAGAAACTGAAAGGATGTGTGCAACAATGACGGTAGAAGAGAAAGAGCAGGAGGAGGAGGAGAGGAGGAGAAAGAAGAGCAAATAAGGCGAAAGAAAAAGGGGGACAAAGGGAGGAGGAAGAAGAGGAAAAAGGAGTGAAGGCATAAGATAAGGAGGAGGAAAAGGAGAAAAAGGAGGAGGAAGTTGACAGTACAGCAAAGACAGAAAAAGAGGAGAACATAAAGGAAAGACAAAAAAGGGAGGAAGCGGGAAGAGAAGTAAAAGAAGATGAGAGGAGAGGAAGAAAAGTGGAGCAGGCACAGAGGAGGAAGAGGAGGAAGGAGACGAAGAGGTGGACAACAGAGGCAGCGACAGGAAGAAAGAGTGAAGGATAAAAAGAAACTGAAACGAGGTGTGGAGAAGTGGTGACAGAGGGGGGAGGCGGGGGGAGGTGAATGGAGGGAGGGAGGGAGAAAGAGAGAATAATAAACAGAGGACGAGCGAGGCAGACAGAGAGAGAGAGAGAGAATAATGGAGAGAGCCTGAGAGGGACGAGATAAAGAGAGAATCTATTGGAGGGAAAGATGAGGCCGTAACACACACACAAACACACACACATATACACACTCACTCACACACACTCACACACACACACGTGGCTCAATAAGACCACAGTATTAACATCCACACACACGATGTGACATCCTGCTGGTTGCCAACAGTCGCCGGTGCCAAAGTGACGCTTGTTGTCACAGTAATCCTGATTGACAACCAAGCCTACGGCGTTGCCCTGGACGACCACAACACGTAAACACACGCACACGTAAACACTCAGAAACACACTCATGCATGAATTCATGCCGTGATGTTTCGCTTCGTCTCTTGAGCGCCAGAGAAGCGAAAATGACATCATTTCCTGCTGTAATGTTTGCCATTATCTTGTGTGGAGACACCACAGAAGAAGAACACAAGCATGGGAATGTGCGCGCATACACACACACACACACACAGTCAGGTCCCCATCACTTCAGAGGACATCACACAGACTTTTTGTCCTCATAAGGAAGGCAAGTGTTTAAACAGTAAACAGAATTATGTCCCCACAACATGAGGAACACACACGCACACACACACACACACACACACACACACCAAATTAGATTCAGATTCAGGGATGTGACTGAACGCGAAACCGTTGAGTCAGGTGCTTTTCTTGTGTGTGTGTGTTCGTTTCTATATGTCTCACACACACACACACACACACACACACACACACACACACACATCACACTGGACACACCAATCTCTTTAAACAACGCCTCAAATTGCAATTCCCCACTTCCACATAGATGAGACTGCAATATGAGAGTGTGTGTGTGTGTGTGTGTGTGTGTGTGTGTGTGTGTGTGTGTGTGTGTTGCTGCAGCTATAGTTTTACACAGGAAGCTGGCGAAGAGGCTGATTCATCATCTTTGGCGTAAACTATGCGACTGACGGAGGAAGAAGAGGAAGAGAAAAGGGAAAAAGGGGGCGGGGCTTTGTTTGATCAGATTTCCGTTCTGCTTGTTAATTCAGGGAGTGAGGAGGGAGAAGGTGAGTAGGAGAGAAGGAAGGAGGGGGGAAGGAAAAGAGGAGGTGAGTCAAGGAGTTTATGAGCAGGTCTCGCACGGCAGGACAGAAACCGACTGAGGATCTGTTGTCCAGCTGAGGTCATCCCGTCATAACCACGAAGAGATCGAGAGGAAGTTCTGACCTGCTGCTGAAGGAAAGTGTCAGTAAGATTCACTCGGTGGGAGTCGTGAATCGAATCGCAGTCCATCCAGTAGCTGTGCAGACGTTTCCATCAAGCTTAACGGGTCGGTCTGAGGTCCACTTAGACGCCTCCTCCTCCTCCTCCTCCTCCTCCTCCTCGTGTTTGCGTGCGATCGAATGAATTTATTCAGCTGCTTCACCTGGCTGCCATGTTGGATGGGTCACCCTCTGACACGCGCTGCAGAGCGGCTCAGCTCAGTATCGATCCGAAGCATCTCATCTCAGCGCTGAATTACTCTGTCGGGATGAGACGGGGGGAGCTGATGTGAGAGTCCGAGAGAAGCCGCTGATGAAGACAGCGGACGACGCGCATCTGTCGACCAATAGGCTTCTTTCTACCCATTAAAGTGAGGACTCTCACCTAAACTACGTTATCCGTCTGTCTCTCTCGTTAAAAACCCAGCGTCTCTGCTCCTCATCAGGCCCGGCCTCGTTAGCCGCCTTGCTACTCCTCGTTAGCTGTAATTCTCGTAAAGGAAGGAAACTCTACAAAAACAGCCTCGCTCTGATGAAAAAGGTCCTCGCAGGACGCGGGAGCCGTGCCTGTGCGGGTGATTTGGGTGTCTTTTAGAAGTCTGAGCCTCAGGAATGTTCTGCATCAAAGAGGATGCTGCACACGTTCCAAAGCTCACAGTCAGAACATTCTGTCAACACTGAGAAAGAGTTTTAATTGCACAAACGTGACGAAGGCTGTGAGTGCAGCCGCTGCTCTGGTTCATGTATGTTCAGCATAGACATGTTCGAGTCCTGAGTCGATTCAAGAGATTCACGAATCCCCCTCTTCATTCACCTGGATCTTTTGAATCATTGGCTACACTTGTTCCTAACAACCGATATAACTACAAAATTATACATTTTGCCATTCATAATCTCTTTATAAGCTACCCCATTCGTTCCAGGTGGTTGTTAGCAAGAAACCGTCGCGACAAATAGCACAAATTACAGCACGAGGACTAGCAGTGGTTCCTTATTCATCATCAGGGGACTCGGGGAGCCGACTGAGTCCAGGTAGAAAAACATCCTGCACGGCCGGAAACACCAGATCCTACTCAGCTGGACCAGGCGGCAACCGTGCAAAGGACCGTCAACTCCAAACGGATCCGGATCCACAGGACTCGTGAGTGTAAAATCAAAGATGTTTGCAGTGATTTAGAGGTTTGTAGTCAGAACGATGTGTCTCGTGTCTGTTTAAGTGACATTACCACATTAAAATCAAATTAAAAACAGCGTTGGGCATCTTTATTTACGGTGTGGACGCTTGTTCGTGTCTGTATGTCCGCCCTGTGGTGAACCGCCCCGCGTCAGCTGGGACTCCGCCCCCCCGTGAGGATCAGCGCTGATAGATAACGGATGGACGGATCCTTCTGACTGCACTGCAACTGTTGGACTGAAATGTCTCAATGCAGCCATCATTAATTTAACAAAATAATCTCTAATTTGTTGTTCATTTGCTCATCAAACAGTGCATTTATTCACATTTAGGCTGAACTGTGACTGTGTGCAGCACAATAACCCAACAGCACTGACGTGTGTCCACTGCAGGCTGGACGCACTCGATCATATCAAAGAACCAGTCGAGGGTGAAAGCTGACGAGGGTGGAATTCAAAGATGTGAGCTGAAAACGGTCCAGTGAGTCCAAGTCTTCTGGCACAGCTTCCTTTACATTAGCTGAGTACTGAAGTTTTCATGCTGTTGTGATGTCATGTGAGCAGCTGACAGCAGGTCAGCGGAGTCTGCACAGACCCGATCCCAGACTGCTTTCACTGGGAGACAAACTCATCTTTTACCTCATTTGCATAAAAGTCAATACGAAGCTTCAACAGTGATTCTGTGTGTGCTAATTAATTCTCCTCCTCCCAGCTTTTAAGTATTTAAGCCCAGCCTGGGCTTTACGATAGCTGTGTGTGTGTGTGTGTGTGTGTGTGTGTCAGCATTAGCCACACTGCAGCATGCAGCATTAATCCATAAGCTAATAGCGAGCTTTGTACACACACACACGTGTTATTTGGACAGTGAAAGTCTCTGAACTCTGAGCTCGACTGCTTCGTCGTGAACCAGCTGCTCACACGTCGCAACAAACAACAAATATTATTATTATTATTATTGTTATTTTTTTAGTCAAGACTTTTGCGTGACGTTTCAGAAACACGTCAGTGCACAAAGCCGACAGCGACCAGCTTCCTGTCAGCTGCGGCGTTCGGCTGTGATCGAGCTCTGCCGGGTCCATCAGCTGCTGTATTGATCCGTCATCGATCCGAACAGCAGCAAAGCGTGGATGTGGGACCACCGGTTGTGATGACACACAGAGACTGAACCCGACTGGTGAGGGATTACAGCACGTGTGTGTTGTGTCTCATCAGTGAGACAGAAGTTCCTCCTATTGGACTTCATGTAGAACTTTAACGTGTTAAACATCACATATAACAGCTAACTTTACCAGCAGCTGCTGAGACTGCTGCTGGACACCTCGCACGAGCGTGAGCGTGAGTCGCCGTCAAAGGTCTGGTTTTATTTATCAGTCGTGTCCTGCTCTGCTCATCGATCAGCCAGAGGCTTTGCTCTCGGCCTCTCGCGGTCTGGTGGAGGGTTCGGCCTCCGAGCTGCCGGACCTGAGGACAGGAAGTCCTCAGAGGCTGATACAATCAGCTGATCAGTTGGTTAAAAGAAAGTTAGATGCCAACTACTTTGATAAACAGTGAATTGCGTTAATCATTAAGCATCTGCTGGTTCCAGCCTCTTAAATGTCAGGATTTGCGGCTGTTCTTGGTCATGTGTGACAGTAAAGGAGGAGTCTTTGGGTTTTGGACGGCTGGTTGGACAAAAGAAACTTCAGCGATTCAGTGTGAATGCTGATCTTATGTTATTCCAAACTACAGCACGTCACTCAACTCATCATTTTAACTCACAACTTAGAAAATCTTGAAATAAACAAAACTCATATATTTATGTTGTCCAAGAGAAAAGATTAGCTGATTCCATTCATTTTTTACTGTAAGGTTCACGTTTTGTTTTGTTTTGCTGATGAGATCACGTCGTTCAGCACGAAGCTAAACACTCCTCTCGAACAGCACAAAGCTCGTGACAAACACTCTTGGCTCGCAGATTTTTCATTTTCAAGTTTTATATTTCCATGCTTTAAAAATAATGTGGAAAATAACGTGTCAGCAGCAGATTGCAGCGAGAAGCCTGACAGACGAGGGGGAGGAACATCTCGCTGTTCTGCACCGTTTACTAAAGCTGCGTCTCCGATCGATCAGCATCCTGATCCGGGCTGCGACCGCTGTTCTCTTCAGCTGTTATCTGAATGTTAATACACTGCATTCAGACTGTCGACCTGAGCACAGCGACGTTCACTGCTCACTCTCTACGGCCAGCAAAACATCCTGCTGCCGATCCTTCACAATAAAAGCGTTCAACTGGCAAAACCTGGAGCCGTTTTTATTGTGAAGCTGGAAATAAATCTTACCGCACATTACCGCATGTTTATTGTGTGAATAAAACTTCACTTTAACTTCAGGATAGAAAGTTTCAGTGTGAGAAGGTCCTGAGAAGGACGTGGCTTTGCTCCTTCAGCCAATCACAAGTGAGCCCTTCTGATTTCATCAATTAGCTCTGACTGTGTGTGTCTGCAGTAAGTGGAACAGACATTGATCAAATGTTTTGTCCCTGTGGTAACACACACACACACACACACACACACACACACACACACACACACACACACACACACACGGAGGCCACACAAACCACAATAATAAATGTATCAGCACACAGTCTGTTTCCCATCGGCACCGTGGGGAAGAAATCTGATGTGGAAACAACTCTGCAGCAGAGGCTTATGGGCAATTCATAAGGAGGGAGTGACTGGTGTGTGTGTGTGTGTGTGTGTGTGTGTAGCTTGATATGTGGCACACACACACACACACACACACACACACACTGTGAGCTGTGTGTGTGAGTTAATCAATGTCGGGGATGTGAAGCGTTGACCTTTTCTAGTCGAACCACCTGCTGCTGAAGGAAAAATTAGTGTGTTTGGTGTGTGTGCGTGCGTGTTTTCCAGTGTGTGTGTGTGTTTTCCAGTGTGTACCGTCTCTCTCTCTGCAGGGTGTACGAGCTCCTGAAGAAGCCCAGCAGCTCATCCTCGATGGCAGCGTCGAAGCTCATGTTCAGCCGGTAAACTCTCATCGGCTTCAGCTCGCGGTGCAGCACCACGACGTACATCTGATTGGCCGGGTAGGTGAAGTGGCGGTGGATTCGCATGGCTCCGCCCCCGGGCCTGTTGGCTGGACGGCCGCCGGCGCCGCCCTCCGCCGTAACAGACACCCGGTCCACCTGACAGGAGGAAGAACAGGAAGTAGGATGATGAGTTTAACGGTGAATTACAAGATAACAGGTGGTTTGACAAAGTTCCTCCATTTTTCTTTCCGAGGCTGCACAGTCAAACTGACCAGATGATGACGCACAGCCACAGCTGGCTGAAGATGGGCACTTCACTCATTCAAAGCCCTCACAGGTGTTTTCACTCACCCTGACTGATTAGCCCTGAGCTCGCGCTGAAGATGGTGGGAATTTTTCTGGAAACTAAATGAAATGTCACTGAACTCACTGCACTAAAGAAAATCATCAAGGTGAAAGTACTCTCACCTCAACAGGTGAAGTAAAGTGAGGGATATGTCAGTCGAGGAGGGAAATGCAGGATTCAGTCCCACTGTGAGTCATGACATGGCAGGTAAACGACCTGGACTGGCTGATTCTTTCACTGTGGCAAACTAACTTTAGGGTTCAACTTTGGTCTTTGCCCTGCTGATCACCTGCAAAGTGTGATGACGGTGTTGATCTTCAGACGAGCTGAGAGCAGAGCAGGGGAAGCTGTTGTAACGGTGTCACAAATCATCGATCAGGATCAGTTCAATGAACGGCCGTGGGCTCAGGGTCAGTTTCAAATAAAATTTATTGCATTTACAGTTATTATTATTTAGGTGTTGTTTAATTGATTTGTGGCAGGCCGCTGACTTGAATCAAACGGAAATCATATCGTGGCAGAGTTTCTATCCTTCTATCTCACTGTTGTCCAAAGAATCAATTTAAAGTTGTGATGACTGATGTGTCAGGGTGATGATTCCATCCTAAAACCGAAGTACCGAAGAAATCTGCACCAGAACCAAGCAGAAACAAGCCGAAGTTTAGGGAAGATCAGTGGAACTTCCCTCTGAGGTGAGCAGCAGTGCATCATGGGAACGCGTCCGGCGACAACGGGCCTCTTTCAGCAATCCTCAGCCAGTGTGTGGGTCTGTATCTGTTTGTGTGTTTGCACTCTGATGAATGAAGTGATCGATACGAACACAGAGGCTGCTGACACAGAGAGGAAACGTTGTGGATTAAAAGGATGTTTTCCGGGGTGTTCTGGTGAGTCAGCAAACGCAGCGCCACACTCCGTGATGCCTTCAGTGGATGTTCCTCTCAACTTTTAATTACACTGCATGATGACTGGTTTGATTTCTCAGCTGAACTCATCCCTATAAGACATCTCACAACGTTGTTCCTGCTGCATCTTTATGAGCGTGTTTTCTGATCAAATCTTTCCGGTCGGTCATGTGACTCCGGGGTTGAACTTCAAGAGTCTGTGAAGCCTGACGTAAACGCTCCCACCGACACGCAGAACCAATCTGGACAAGGCTGACATTTAAGTAAGAAAAACCGGTCAATCCTGAGACAACTGTTAAACAGTCAGCTCCCGTACGACTGAGAAGCAGAAATTTACGTGTCCTCTCATCACAGACCTGTTGTCTGTTTGCTGCTGCTGATGCTGATGGCAGTTCACCCCAAAATAAACAATCAATATTTTCCTGATAAATGATGTGACGTCTATCCATCCAGCTTGTTTTGCTGTGAGTTGCAGAGTTTTGGACATATCGGCCTGAAAAAACAAAAATTTTTATTCAAGATTTTGGGGTGAACTATCCCTTTAAGGCTTTGCAGTTCATATAATTAAACACTCACACTGTACTTTATAACCACCACAATGCACTGACTGCTGAATGCAGTTTGTACTTGTGACATTTCTTTGACTCCGAGAAGAAAGCTTTTCCTCGCAGGAGTATTTCCCCCCTCCTCTTTCCACCAGCAGGCTGTATTTTTATCCACATTTGTGTTTTTTGGCCTTTTTACACCCTGACAATTTTTCTTTTAATAATGCATTGACTCTGAGGCTACCTTAGGAGACCTGCCCGGCGCCAAACAACACCTCTTAATTCACATTGTGCTCACACACAAACACAAAGAAGGCTGCAGGGTTTTTAACTGGCCTCTGCCCAAATTAGACAGATTTATCCCTCTCACACATTAGCCGAGATGACCGGCCTGAAAAATCACGTTGCTCAGGCGTTTCTCTGGGGCTTTCTCTCACCGCGCACTCATCTCGGAAAAATTCGGCTGAAACAGCAACTTTGACAGTTAATTAGCCTCGTTAAGGAAATCTCTGAGGCCAAATCTGGAAATAAACATTCTTTGTTAGAGAGCGGGTTTGTTTTCCAACGCAGAGAGCAGACCTGCAGATGCAAATGAGGCTTTGGAAAGAATCATCAGGAAAGTCATCAGCAGTCGCGGTCTCCGTCTCTGTTTTGTGGCATGTAAATCTGATTGGATGACAGAGGAAATGGGTGGGGCTGAGAACAGGTATGGAGCAACAAACTCACTGGTCGTGACTGACAGAATTCTCTACAGAAAATATATGCTACAACACCAACTCCGTGCTGTTTGAATAACAGTCATTCAAAAAGCCAACATTTGGTTCCATTTGCTGTTGGGAAGCCACAATATCCAATACATTAGAGTCAGCTGAAAACTAATTTTCAATACATCTGCACTTCACAAAAAAACTGACCTTTTGTGGTAAAGCCAAATGATGTGGATAAGCTGCCTAAATCCATCTGACATTTCTGAAACACGTCCCTCTTCTTGTCCATCACTCTGTAAGCACAGATTCAGTGATTTACAAGCCTGGAGGCATCTGTGTTAACTTGGCTGCGTTCGTTCGAGAAGCTGTGTTTATTTTAGACAGTTAGGTCACACAGCTGGTGTTTCAATGAGTAAATGAAGCAGGTCTAAATGTCTTTTGTCTTGCAAATCACCAGGTCAACGAGGACAGCAGTGCCCACAATCATGCCACTTTCTCCAGAGGATGTTTCCTGTTCATTTTGGGGATCATCTAGTGCTGCCTTCAAATGAAAGAAGTATCCCTTACCAACGGTCGCCACTGCACGAGCAACCACAAAGCCATTAAGCTGCCAGCAGCAACCATTTCAAAAAGACAGATGTATTTTGTGGTGTAAATCACATCATAAAGGAATCTACAGTGTGTTTCGGGCCACCGTACCTCAAGGCGGTCAGTGTGCAGCACGATGAACCGCGTGGCGTTGACACACTCCAGCTCGATGCTGACCTCTCCTGAGAAGGTGAAGTTGTCCATGTAGACGGCGAGCTGCAGGTCGTAGTGCCGTGGCCTCACCGAACCCGGCAGACGGGAGTTCCTCCATGGTTGGACTGCCTCCTCATCCCCCCTGTCCCCCGTCCTTTCCCCTCTGCTCCCATTCAACTTTGCAGACCCTCCGCTGCCTCGTGAACCGGGCTCTCCTGTCACCCCGTCACGATCTCGTCCGCCACACTCCTCAAAGCGGACGCTGAGCACCACAGCCACTGCCGTGACTATAATCAGGGTGAGGATGGACAGGGCGAAGCCCAGCACCAGCCGTTTGTGCACCGTGATGTGGCGCTCGGTGGTCCGAGGCCGGACCACCACCGACTCTGCCCACTGGTCCGAAAGGCCACGGCCATTCCGCATGGCGCCGGGGCTGCTGTCGTTTAGTCCCATTTATGTAGAAGTGTCACTCTAACAGCGAATAAATGTGCTCAAGGTTCAGGGTCTGGGGTCAGATTTGAACAACATTCATTTAGGCTCAGGTCCTGTGAGTGTTGTGATGGTTGCTGTTGCAGATTGCAGGTCTCAGTCTGTCAAGCCTCCAGTCCGTGATGCTCAAACTACAGCAGTTATGTTCTGAAAAGCTGAACTCTGACCTCGACCGCCGCTGGAATGTTATGAACGTCCTTCAGCTCTGACTCGAGGTGGAAAATCAACACCGGGGCACATCTTACATTTCAGCCAACAGAACTGACAAACCAGAAAAAATGAGATGATCGTGTGCGTTTTGGTTTTGCGGTGAAGAGAAAAAGAAAATCAATGCTGCACGGCTCGATTTCACGTTCTCGTGGAGACTGAAGAGGAGGAGGAGGAGGAAGAGGAGGAGGTATGCTGTTGAGGATGTGTCTATACAGTGAGTGTACCATCCATAGACTTTCACTGGATATCAGCTGGGTAAGATAAACTATACAAGGTTACAGTTTAGCCAGATTTGGTCATAGATCGTGATCTAAAATCACTTCCTCATTTTGATCTTCAGAAACAATCATCTGGTCCACATGCATCCAAGACGGAGATCTCAAATGGAAACTTGAATCAACACAGGAGATTCAAAGCAGCAGGTTATTGTCCCCAGGTTGTTGTAAAGTTAATTTCTTCAGAGTTAAAGCTCTTCCAGACGTGCAGTGAAGCATAAATAAACCCCGATCGGACTATTATAGGATTATTATTATGATACAGTGGGAGATAAAAACGCCTTGCAGAACATTAAGGTCAGAATCAGGAGCCACAGATGCACTATGAGGACCTCTAAGATGATTTTGATTACATTTCAGTTTGGAGTCAGCTGAAGACTTGTGTTCTTCACAGGAAGGTCGAGAGGTTACACAGGTCGGGATTTTTGTAAAGAAATGAACCAAATCTGCATTAAGAACCGAGTAATGTTGACTTTTAACATTTAACGTTGACAAGTTGCCATTTTTTAATCATTTTTCTACGGGAATTAATTGCCATATAATAAAGAATTTATCAAAAGGTGATTTTGTAGAGTTAGTTTTTTTGTTTATACATCAAATCTAATCTGCTCATCAGATTAAATGTTAATGCTGAAAGCTCCTGCACGTTCAAGACTGACAGATTTCGAGTCAAAATGGGATTTTAATGCCGTTTCAGCTGACTTATCCTCCAAAAGGTGCCGTCTAATAAAGGTAATAAGCCTCAGCCCGGTCTCGGTCTATGTCCCCGTCCCGCTCTCTCTCTTGGGGGGGTTAAGTGGATAATTTACGGCCAGCATGTGGGTTTATTTCACCGTGGAGGGGATAATTCACTGGGCTGCTCCACGGGGACTAAACGATCCCAGCTTTACAGCTCGGGAGGCTGATGGATGAAAAATGGATTAAAAATGATCGCCTGCTCCGAAATACGTTGATCGGGAGGAGAACCCAGCAGAAAATGGGAGAAAAGGTGGAGTTTTTTAGCCGTGGAAATCCGTCACTCAGTCCATTCCCTTAATGAGATCTTTCTGGTGGTAATGATGAAGGTTCTCCGATCATTAACGGTCCGTCAGGATGTCTAATGTAGCCGCTAAAGGTCCGCATCAACTCCTCTCATCCTCCGGTAACTTCTCTCCTCTGGCCCCCGTCGGGAGGCGGTGAGCCCCGGGTCCGTTTCCGCCGGCGGTCGGTCTCCCGGGTTCAGGGAAACCTCCCCTTTTTTCCGTGAATTTCCCGGTGTGAACCCGGCGGAGAGCACCTGCCGTGTACCTTCCTCTTTATTACTGAGGGAGGGGGCTGTGGTTACGGGTCGTCATGTCCACCCGGGACTGGCCCGGGATCCGTTACAATAACGACAGAAATCCGGCAGAATAAAAAGTCAGCTGAAACCCAGAGAGAGTTGGCTGTCATAAATCCGTTATTGATCCATTTTATCACCGGGGATCCGTTACAACAAACACCTGGGGTTCATGTTGAAAACGTCACGGATCAGTTCAAAGTGGCTCAGTTTGAACACCGGGAATCCGTTAAAAAGCAGACAAACCGGGGACGCCTCCGGAACACACCGGGGATCAGTTTCAGCACCTTTCAGAAAGCGATCCTTGAAAGCACCGAGAGCGCTCCGTTAAATACACAGCAGACCCCTGGCACAGCCACCCGATCCGTTTCCATAGAGTCCAAAGTAGAAATGAACCGTGTCAGGCGGATTATCCCGGGTTAACGCCGGGCACGAGCCCCTCCGGTGCTCCGCTGTTAAACCGGGTCGTCCTTAACTTTTTAGCCCAGGGAGAGCTGCAGCTCCTCTGCCGCCCCGCTCCCGGCGCTGCTGAGGAGGACGGTGATGATGATGATGATGGTGATGCACGGAAATGAAGATGATGATGATGATGAAGCTCTCCTGTTAGCATCCCTCCATCCGACGAGGAGGAGGAGGAGGAGGAGGATGGTGAGGAAGATTCTCGTGCAGTCCGTCCAGCAGCTCGCGCGGTGCGTTTGTGTTTGAGCACAAGCTGCTGCCGCTCCAGCCGAGAGGCACGCGCTGACGGAGAGGGGCGGGGGGCGGTGGAGGGGAGAGATGGAGTGAGAGAGAGGGAGGAAAAACTGTCTTGCTGAATGAAAGCTACACCCACCCACTCTTTTCTACCCTGTTCTGCTCTCCTCTGTTCTCTCTGGGTGTATTCCAAAACAGACAAAAGAAAATTAATGATGAAAGACAAGTGAGGCACTGAGTCTCTATCTCACACACACTCACACACACACTCACACACACACACACTTATCTCCAGCAGTGGTGGAGAGTGACTGAGTAGAGTCCAGGCTCTCTTTCTTTGGCAGATTTCTCCAAATGACATTTTTTTATGGCCGTAACTACACGGACATTCAGGCTCTGTGCTGCTGTGGGTGATTTCAGGCTCGAGTACGTTGGAGGAAATGTTGGTGAGCTCGCTGTATACTTTCAGGGACTGCGTCTGCATAGCTGAGAGGAAGCATGTGACATGAATTTCAAATCACAACAATACGGCCCAGAAACAACACGTGTGGACACACTATGGCTGTTGTCCCGATGGGAGTCAGGGACGAAGGACGTTTGGTGACCACAGAGCTTCCCGAACCTCAGCCTGTTTTTCCCTCTGTTGTCAGCAAATCATGATGTGTTGAAGATCTGCTCCAGACCTGTTTGAATTCTGAATCCGATTGTGTAAATTTTTCTCATTTCAACAGTAGACCTCTGCTGCTTCTCTGTGAAGCCCATCCTCACTGCAGGCTTCGAGACTCGACAGTGAACATCAGACCAGGTTAAACTGGGAGGTCACAAAGCTCATACGTTCCGCCTCTTAAAACCAGATTTTCAGAGAAAATTTACAGTTTGAGCAGATGGGTGTGAAAGCAGCCTTAAAGCGTCTGAGTCTGCCCTGAAGCTCCAACATTCAGCTGGAGGGACCAGAAGAAAGAAGCGGAGGGGGGCTCCAGCCGAACCTGCACCACCACAATGTCGGATCGTAAAACTGATTTATTTTCCAGCTGTGATTCATGAAGACTCTGCAAGGTTGTCCTGCAGGGTGGGGACAAGCAGTAGGTTTTTGGGGTGTTCTGGGTATCTGCAGGGCTTTATGATGTTGGTCCTGAAGGACAACTGGTCATCCAGTGCCACAGGGTCCTCCAGCTCCGAGTCGGGGACGCCTACAGGACATGCCCTTGTTTATTTGAAGAGTATCTCGCCCTTTAACCACAATTTTTTAATCAGCCTTTTTTAAAATTTAGAATAATTTTGTCATCAGACGCATGCAGGTTAGGTGATTTGGAGAATCTGCCTGTAGATGTGAATTCAATTCAACTCAATGTATTTATGTAGCGCAAATATCACAATAAAAGTTGTCTCATGGGACTTTCTGATTAGAGCAGGACGAGACCAAAGTCTTTAATCAGAAGTCTTTTATTTATCCCCGAGGGAAAATCCTTTAAATTCTTTAATGTGCGTGTATTTAATTAACCTGAGACTGTGAGGACGCGTAACCACATAGAGACCAGGACTCATTCACTTTGAACAAAGAATCAAAGTCAAACTCACAGTCTTTAATGTCCAGGAAACAGTTCAGTCCAAAAGGCAGCACAGGTCCAGAAAGACAAATGAGTCAAGAAAAACACTGGACAGGAAACCACTGAAGAGCAGAGACAAAGAGGAAGCAAAGGGGACGAACAGGACAGCTTAAATACACCACAGTAATGAGACACAGGTGAAACCAATCAGGGCGGGGCATGCTGAGTGGAGGGGAACTAAGCAAAGACAGGAAGTGGAGCTAGAGACTATACAGACTACTGGAGTACCAAAATAAAACAGGAAACAGACGGGAAAATGTAGAGATGGCTGGAGGTTTTACTGACAGCCTGAATCGTCCGCTGAAATGAAGTAAAATTAGTTTGGTAGTGATAATAATGACTGATTATATTCAGAAATGATAAGAAATAATGATAAAAAAATAGAATTTTTTGTGAGAATAAAGTGTTTTTTACGGTTTATTTTTCATTTACAAGCTATACCCTTTATTCAATCAGAGAGGGAGATAGAAACTGACATGTGACACACCGACTGACTTCTACAACCAAACACACACACACACACTCACACACACACACACACACTCACGGCTGATTTCATGTAAGTGAATGGCATCCACAGATTATAGAGTGCAGTGCAGTGAAAGGTATGTCTATAATCTGTGGATGTCACTGTCTCACATGAAAGCAGCAGATCCTGTGTGTGTGTGTGTGTGTGTGTGTGTGTGTGTGTGTGTGTGTCAGCTAAATCCTACATGATCCTGTGATCACAGTATGAGAGAAAATGCTTTTAATGAATACAGAGAGGGAAAAAAAGACGTTTGTGATGTAGGCAGGAAGACACATGACAGTCGGCATGTTGGTTTTAACCAATCACATCCTGCTGTCGTTCACAGCCTGCATGATGTCACAGGAAAGGAGGCGGCACTGGAGACCGACTTCCAGGAGCGAGAAGGTGAACAAACATGGCTCCCAAAGCGGTGTGCATGAAGCAGGACTCCATGAAAAGCATGTCAGTTGTGTGTGTGTCGCTGGTTATTGTTAGCGTGTATTGACGGATTAAACCTGACTAAACTTCACATATGAGATGTTTAAACCAACTGATTCAAAATATTTGGCTTTAAAATTCCACAAAATATGCCGAAGCTGTTTGTTTGATGTTGTATCTGTTGGATGACGTTAACAAACCAGTGAAACACGTTTCCTGCTTGTGTTGTTAAATCGCACCTGGTCGTGTGCCGAAGGTCAGGTGTTCCCCTGCTGTCGCCAAGGTGACACTGACAGACCCGGCTCATCAGCATTCACGCCGCCAGCTGTTTGATTGGCTATTGACACAGCCTGCCGAGCGTTTCATTGGCTATCACATGAGCCATTAATTTTACAACAAACTAGCTTCTTCCCGCCCGTCTGTCTCAGTGTGTGTGTGTTTGTGCGAGTGTGTGCTTTCAGCGGTAAAAGTTTTAAACCAGCTGTTATCTGACACGCACGGTAACAATATGTGTGTGCTCTGTCAGATTTATGTCATGTTCACTGAAGCTAACTGCTAGCTTTTATCTCTCCGCGTCAGATGCTTCAGTGGTCAATGCTTTTGTCCAGCCAGGGGCTGCAGGACGGTGATGTGAGTCATCCTGTCCGTCCATCTAGCAAAACTACTCCACACGGACAAAATTGTATGGACACCCAAACATTTCACCAGCATGCGATTGTTGATTTCTGCTGTTTAGTCTGTACAGAATACTACAGGTCAGCAAAAGGCTGAAAACTACTACTTTTGCCTCCTGTAATGTAAATACCTCAAAACTGTACTTAAATGCAGCATTTGAGTGAATGTACTATAGTTACTTTCCAGGGGCAGAAGCAATGCAATATTAGACTGTCTCTTTAATGGACAAAGTCAAGACACACTCTGTCAAACACACACACACACACAGTCTCTCTCTGACATTGCATGGCCAATTAGAGTCCTATTTCAGCCAACTGGATCAAGGTGGAAGACAGCAGAGAGAGACAGAAAGAGAGACAGAGAGAGACAGACAGAGAGAGACAGAAAGAGAGACAGAGAGAGACAGACAGAGAGAGACAGAGAGAGAGACAGAGAGATCTAAGTGGGCGGCACACTCTTCTGCCTCAGGGTAGATTGGTGTCAAGTGCAGAGAACACACATAGTGGGCAGAAAATGTAATGAATGTGTATCACTTGTTAGGAAGAAAGACTGTGTGTGTGTGCGGTGTCTGTGTGTGTGTGTGTGTGTGTGTGTGTGCACTTGACACCAATCTAGCAGCAGCAGCAGCAGCAGCAGCAGAAGAAGAGAAATAGAAAAGAGAAGTGAGTGTGTTGGAGGGAGAACAGACTTAAAGCTGAACACACACAGATCCAAACATCAATATTTAAAATTCCTTGAAAGCACAAATCCATCCATGATTCATAGTCACCCTGCATGAAAGAGACACAGATGTAGATACAGACTGACGGAGCGTCCTGTGGTCAACACACACACACAAACAGAGGCTCGCTGTGTCTGTGCAGAGCTGGATCACTGACGGCATGTGTGTGTGAGTGTGTGTGTGTTGATGTGAACAGAGTCTGATGAATGCCGAGGTGTAGCTTGGTGCTGCGTCGGCTTTCGCAGGCAGACTTTTAACTACTGTTTGCACTGCTGTGTTTTATTAGAGTCTCTGTTGGCTTTAGCGGCTCAAAGTGCACCACAGCACGTGTTCAACATGGCTTTCTGTCAGCCCACCTCATCACATACTTCACACCTGCCAGGGGAAGATGGAGGAGGGACGCCACCGTTAGCCGTTGGCTTCCAACTGAAAGTCACAATTTGCCAACAGCGGTCACACAAGAGTTTTATGTGGCAGGTCACAGTGAAGTCCACATCCGCAGAGACAGCTGGTCCTGTGGCGGCGTCCGCCATGCTGCACCACCATGTTTCAGCACCTGCTGTAGTTACTTATTATAGTTACAAAGCAATACTTTTGAGAGTCAGTCGGACGAACATCTCAGCTTGTCAGCCCTGCAGCCAGCGAGTCAACTTCACCACAGTGGACTAAAGTCTACGTCCTCGACCAGACCAGCAGCAGGTTGTCCTCAGAGCCCGTCCTCTGGGTCGATGACGTCCGGAGAGACAGCAGATGCTGGTTTCTGCAGACGTTGTGTGAACGGCACGTTGACTCAGAGGAAAGAAGCTGAAGACAAACTTTCTTTGGTCTTTTCTTCTGTTTATCGTTTGTTTTGTTGTCTTCCTTCTCATTTGTCTTCTCCCTCGTTTCTCTCTCACACTTATTTCTCCTCTCTTTTTGTTATCTCCCTGTGTGTGTTGTGTGCTGAAGGCAGCAAACCCAGAGCAGAGACGAGACGAGAGCTGTGACGTGTGTGTGTGTGTGTGTGTGTGACAGCTCACTTTACAAATGTAAAACAGATTGCTTCTCGCCTCTCTTTGATAACTGAATCTGTTCGTCCTGTCATTTATTTCCTCATTTATCTGCACAGCAGCATGTGTATGTGTGTGTGTGTGTGTGTGTGTTAAACATGCAGTAAGTGTTCGTATGTGTGGTTGTCACACTGTTTTCGTGTCATGCATCCATTTATCGGGTGTGTGTACGTGTCGTTTCTCTCACTGTTCTGCTGCTGTCAAACTGGCAGTTAGTGTGTGTGTTTGCATGTTTGTTTGTGTGTGTGTGTGTGCTGCTCTGTGTGACACTGATTGGAAGTGAGAGGTTTTTGATTGCCTCGACCCTCCATGGAATTATTAGCATAGCAGACACACACACACACACACACAGGAGTAATTGAGCATTTCTCTTCTACATTACATATAACAGGATCCAATCCAGGAGCTCGATGCTGCACTAACAAACTGACGCTTCACTGTTTACTCTCCATATTTAAATTTATGCAGATGAGCCAAAGTGAAAGATGAATGAGCTCGTTTGTGTCCCGTCGTCTCCCAGTGAAACCCGTTCCAAACTGGGACTCTGAGTGGTGCCAGTTCTTTAAACCAGCAGCTGCTATTGGGGAGATGTTACATCAGTGTGAGACTGGTGGACTTTCTTTCTGACTCTCTGATCGTTACAAACCACCAAAGATTTACAGGCCGCCTTTAAAAGACCAGTAAAGCGCAGCTCACCTCATCTGTGAAAAGTGCCATGAAGTGAAGCGGCCTGTCCACCGTCCTCTGACCGCGTCCACACACAGAAAGACAGAGCTGAACAACACACAGCACCTCTCAGGTTATCTGGGCAGGAAAAACTGCTTCTGCACATCCCAGCATTAAAGTGAAAACAGGCAGACCTTTAGTGTGAAAGAGATTATCTGAGTGTAGTAATCTGCTTCATCAGGACTGTGTGTGTGTGTGTGTGTGTGTGTGTGTTTGACTGAATCCACGGTGGCTGATAAAAGAGGCCTTAAAGATTATGTCTCAAAAACGAACGTCACTTTATGCAGTGCAGAGACGTGATCAGGAGGAGCAGGAGACGACCTGCTGAGGTGATGAAACATACAAACACCTCAAAGCTCGCTCCTTTTCATGTTGTGTCTCTTTCCACTGAAGCGTAAAACTTTCAGCTGCAGTTAGCTTTAGCTAAGCTAGCAGTTATCAAGACTCCAAACAGGATTAAGAGCTCGCTTATTGCACAAAAGGCACTCTTGCATACGTTTGATTCTCTGGCAACCCGTCAAACCTTGCAGAGAAAATCTTTAGAAAAACAAAACCTTTGTTTGATAAGGACAAATAGCTTGAGGGAGGGAGTAGAGTGCTGAGACTGAAGGACAGGGTGTAATACAGTCCCAGATCACTGCAGACCTGAGTTCATTAGGGTCCAGTCTCTGGCCTGGACTGGGTGCACACAGAACAAACTGGTCCTGGTCTTCTCTTGTGACTGGAGTGGTGAAAAAGGAAAACACCACTGAACTAAACACAGTCCAGAACTAGAAGAAAAGCAGGGTTTGATGAATTAATTGCCACTTAAGGCCTGTAGTACCATTAATCTCCTGTCCTTTGCCCTTAGCAGGAAGTGCAGCTCTCACTGAAGCTTTGCATGGAGGAGCTGAGGTGCCACAGGTGTGTGCCGACCACCTTTATGTTTCTGTTTGGAGGAAACTAAAGGAGACAAACAGACAGTTTGTTCATTATTATAATTTCCTCCTAATGACTGCATGTTTGATGCATCACCATCTGGCACACACACACACACACACACACCGCTGTGATAATGCAGCCATTGAATCTAATGACAACGCGCTGCTTGTCGTAATGAGACTCCAGTTTGTTTCACACGAATCCAGAGCAAAGCATGATGGGAAAACTGGCTCGTTGGCGACAATTAGCTCGTCACCGTGGAAATGACTCAAGTGTTTGTCCTTACGAGCGCGGAGGATGGATGCTCTGAAACAACACTCGGTCGTGGTCCAGCTTCTCCTGGGCTCAGCTGAAAGTAAATGTGATGCTGGGTTGCCAGATAGTAAATAAAGACACCGCCAGGTTGCCAGGTCATCAGTGAAACTCTCCCTCTGAAAATTGGGTGGGAACTCGGCTCGGTGAATCATGTCAAGTGTTCATGTGGGCGTGTGTGTGTGTGTCATGCTCACACAGAGGCACTTGAGCTAAATTGCCCCCCTGGTACCCACAATGCATCTGGAGCTGGCAGGAGTGTCTGAGTGGCTGCCTGTGTGTTTCAGCCTCAGTGAAACACACAGCTGCCTCATCGTTTGTGTGGTAACCAGCAGCCCTGATGCTGGATAAACTACTGGCTGCTGGGGATCACAGTCGCATGGACGTCCTGACACCAGGTCCTCGTGTTACCATGACAACCAGGCGACCACAGCGGCCTCGTGTCAAACGGGCAGAGAGGTTCCTGTGATGAAGATCACGACTTACCGTCAGGTGAACGTCTGTGACATCTCTGTTGGTCGTGGCAACAGAACTCACCTCTGACCACACCTGACAGGTGTGAAACAGGGCTCAGACTTTCAGCTCTTTAAATACCTCTTTAACAAAAATAAACAAGCAAATAAATGAACAGATTGTTATTTTTGGTCTTGTTTGCAATTCCGAGATATGACTTCTTGTCAAACAATTTGTACATCTCATTATCTTCACTCATTACCTTGAGATTTAATCTTATTATTTATGCCCAGACGTTTAAACAACAGCTTCCTGCCCTTTGATTCCGTGTGAACTTCAGGATGTTTCTGACTGTGATGGCTTTGATTGGCAGGTTTTGTAATCTGCCGAGCTGTTTGTCACTTTTCACTTTTGAAATCGTCTCTTTCTGCTCCGTCAGTCAAAGCCATCGACAGCAGCTCCGCTTGCTGTCGCTGCAGCCGTCGCTCGGCTGAAAGAAAGAAGCTCCTACCTGAGCAGGCGCAGGTCATGTGACGCACAGCAGAGCAGCCTCGGCCATATGAAGCGACACAGAGAGAAATGAATACATTAATGCTCAGGGTCGTTTGAACACAGGGAAATTTCAGCAAAACCACACACACACTCTTCTCTCCTTCCTTCAGGCAGTCACGTTGCCTTTCTTGCTTAACCTCTATTATATCCCTGCACACACACACACACACACACACACACACACACACACACACACACACACACACACACTGCCTTGCTGTGAGTGGTAAGGCGTGGGCTGTTCCTTCGGGTTACATCTCTCTGCAAAGATGATGGATGGAGGATATAAAAACCATCCCTGCAGGCCATTTAGACGAGAAATGAACACAGATGCTGATAGATAGATAGATAGATAGATAGATAGATAGATAGATAGATGTTTGTTTCATTTTTTCTACTTTTACACATAATACAGAATATTAAAGATAAAATGTAAAACCCACAACTAGACTTTCCATTTAAAATGTCAGAACTTCATCCCTGCTGCTGCTGCTGTGTTTTCAGCCTGCACAGTACTGATGGAGTCACCATACAGCATACATCAAACATCTGGATGCCCCCTGGTGGCTGGCTGCAGGACAGCTCATAAACTCCTCCCCCTCCATGTTAGCAGATGGGACATGAGCCAAACTAAAAACTCAAAGTACACATCAAGTAAATTTTTCCCAAAGATGTTTTCATTCAGCTGAGGTTGTTCTTATCACACTAATGTCTGCTCAAGTGTTGATTTCTCAGATTAGTTTGGTCCTAATGATTGACAGCTGAGTGCTGCTCCTGATTGGCTCAGGTGTATTGCGTCTCATTTGTTTTCTTTCGATTGAGAGACCCAACTTAAAGCACATTTAGCTGATAATTCCATCAGACTTTTACCAACTCGAATGCAGGACTTTCAGATCGTCTTCACAGCATCAGTACTTTTCCTGAAGTCAAGTCTTGTTCCTCTTTGTGTCTCCCTGCTTTCGTGAAGCTGAGTGAAACAGCTTCAGGACATGTGAAGATGATTTTCCACTGAAGTCGAAACATTTTCCCTCTCAAGCGACATCTTAGCCTCTGACAAATCTTTTTGACCCTCTGTCAGCTCGTGCTGCTCCTAAAATTCATCTCTTTCACGCGTGCTGCTGGCGTGCTGCTCGCGCGTGGCGTGTCGTGTTGTCTACACGTGTTGGGAAGCAGGACGGCCGCTGCTGTAATGTTGTCTAAAGCCTCTCCGGGCAGCTGGAGTGATTTTCACGTTACCTGTGCAGGTGAGAGACTGATCCCATCCAGAGCGACCGTGGAGGTGATGATTACAGCTGTCGCTGGTCCTCCTGTCATTTGCATCCCGTGCTGAGAGACGTCCTTGTGCTCTGAAGTGGATCCCTGAGCTTCGTCCACATGAAAAGATGTTTGTCCTCGTGCTTTTCTTCACCATCTCAGTGTGCGATTTGACTTGTGGATGTCGAACATGTGGTGGCTCTCTCTCGATTTGTTATAAGACAATACCAGTTGATTTTTATATTTCAACTGGAAACCAGTTCCTTCAGTGGAACATCAACTTTACTTGGGAATTCAATAAGAAGAGAAGCCCACAGTGTGCTGTTGGTCTGTTAAGTTCAAAGACGACCCCGTCTGTGACAGATTTCCCATTGGTTAAAATGTCACCCTCAGTGATGAGTGAAATTACAGCGGAGCAAAGTGAAGATTTCATCCGTCATCTCCTGCTGTGACGTTAATCCTGTCTGAACGAGCAGCCAAAGTCATTAATTTAGCGCACACTTAAATTATACTCCAGTCAGTAACCTGGCAATTTCCACGTCGAGTTTCTTTTATCTGACAGCACATGAATGCATCTTTAGCACCAACAGGACGCAGCCCTTCCCTCAGTGAAATAAAGCAGTTTCACTGGAGTAGAAACTACTTCAGCAGAAGTCTACAGTCAGATTTATGGAAATAATGAGATCATAAAATAAATATTGCTGAGTTTTGCTGCAGGATCTGGAGACGAGCCTCACAGTTTATGTTTGAGACGTTCCAGCAGTCCAACGTGGAACAGTTAATGCAGCAAATGAACAGCTTTACTCTTTACTGAGAGACTGGTCACCACCGCAGTGTGTGTGTGTGTGTGTGTGTGTGTGTGTGTGTGTGTGTGTGTGTGTGTGTTTCAGAGAGTGAGAGAGACAGATCAGTATTGGATTTTGAGTCGTTTATATTCAGCAGGGGTTCACAGAAACTTACTGCTACAGTACAGCAAACACACACACACACACGCACACACACACACACACACACACACACACACACACACGCACACACAAACACACACACACACTGCCCACCCAGCTCCTATATATAAAATCTATTAGGAGTTATTGTTCATCGGCATGTTTCTGCTGCAGCTTTTGTTGAATAAAAACACCTGATTTGATTCAAAACTTTATTGTCCCACGAGGAAGATTTGGTTTGCAGAAACAGTTTGTGATGAAAAGACAATAAAAACACATAAAAGCAGCAGCAGCAGATGCAGAGCAGCGGGACGTGATCAGAGCTGAGTGGAGGAGAGTCAAACCTGCGGAGTGAAAATCAGGTTTAACAGAGTGCGGCGAGCGTTGAGCTGAGACAGGAAGCCTGCTGAAATAACATTTAAACATGATTTGAGAGGCGGACGCCCTGCTGCAGAGCCCCCTAGGGACCGCAGAGGTCATTACACACAACAATCTGAAAGATGAGAGGCAACGGGATATAAACGTTCTCAGAGACGGCTGCTGCAGCGCCAGCATTAGCACAGTGGAAGCTTTCGCTCGTGCAACTCTCAGTGAGAGGGAAGAACGCAGTCAAAAAGAAAGAGAAAGACAGATTTAAAACACGCTGGAAGGGCGGCTAAATTGAGCAAATGAATCACTTCTAGGATCATGAAGACATTTCTTGGAGTGATGTTATTTTGAGTGCAGGTAGGCACGTTTCATTGTCAGGTTCACACAGAAACGACAACTCAGTGATCATCTACTCATCCTCATGCTGATGGACGGTCAGTGTCCATCAGTCCTCTAAAGCCTTGATGTCAAAAGATGTTATTTAGACCCTTTTTAAAGCTGAAATCTTTACTGTAGCCGCTAAGCTACGGCGGGTGCGTGAGCTTAGCACAAAGTCTGGAGACAGAGGGAAACAGCTGGTCTGGCTCGGTCCAACATCCACCTCCAAGTGCACTGATTAGCATGTTAAATCATCTCTGTCTCAAAGGCAAAGACACAAAGAGGAGAGTCTGAACCGCACAATCGTTTTCTGGTTTCCTTCCCTGTTCCTAACTTACACTCTGAGACGTTTTGACTTTATTTATTAAATTGAAAACATGAAATCATTCAGGTTATTAATGATGCTCTGACTCCAGTGTGTGTGTGTGTGTGTGTGTGTGTGTGTGTGTGTGTGTGTGTGTGTGGAACAGAAACAGTAAATAGTGATGAAGCAGCAGGGTTTAGTTCAGTCAGCTAAATGCTAATCACACGTCCAAACCAAAACTGCACTCATCAATCCTTCCTTCATCCCTCCATCCTCACTTCCTCTCCTCTTTCCTTTCTTCACACTCCCTCTTTCCTTGTTCCTCACAGTCGTCCTCTTCTCTTCTCTTCTCTTCTCTTCTCTTCTCTTCTCTTCTCTTCTCTGCAGCCTCCCTAACTTCTTCCTTCCCTCCTTTTCTACCTTGTACCTTTCCTTTCTTCCCTGCACTTTTCCTCTCTCCTTCCCACCTCTCTCTTCTTTCTTTCCTTATGTTCCTTTTTCTCCTCCTTTCCCACTTCCCTCACTTCCTTCACTCCTTCTCTCTGTGTGCTTCCTCTCATTGTTTTTCCTCCTTTGCTCCTCGGTCTCCTTCTCTATTTTTACTGATCTTCATCTGCCCTCGTTCTTTTCTTTCCATTCTTTCATCCTCCAGCTTTCATAACTCTCTTCTTTTCTTCCACTTCCTTTCTTATTTTTGCTCCTTGACTTTCTTCCTTTCCTTTCATTCCTCATTCCCTCGCTCCTCTCCTTCTGTCTGTTTAGTTTCTACCTCCTTTGCTTTTTCTTTTCTTTCCTTCCTCCCTTCCTTCTCATTATTCACATCCTTTGTATCCCTGTCTTTCCTTATTCTCACCTCCTTCCATGCTTCCCATTTGACTCCCTCCTCCTCTTCTCATCTTTCCGTCCTCCCTTCTCCGTCTCTCTTTCCTTTAATTATTTGCATCCTCCAGCTGACGTTCCTCCATGACATCATGCAAACAACATTTTCTGCTCTCCGTCGTTTCTTTTCCCTCTAACATTCCCTCCATCATCCCCATTTTTCTATCAGACATTTAGTTTGGCATATTTCCCTCCTCCCTGCCTTTTCCCTCAGCCTTTTCCTTCCCTCCTCTCCTTCCTTCCTTCCTTCCCTCCTCTCCAACCTTTGAAGCCAGAAATTGATTTGATCACTAATTGTGCTGAAACAAACAGAAGTTGATTAATTCATGTTTGCGCTCTCTCGTTCTGATAAATGAGTCAGCGTTTGGAAAAACAAACTTGTTAACATGAGAAGAGAGAAGGAGAGAAAGTTAAACTCTTTGCATTGTGAGCAGCGAATGGGATCACTGCCTCGTTTAGCCCTCTGGCTAATTAGAATTCACCGTGTGTGTCCATTTGTTGGTATTCACTGTGTTTGTGTGTGTTTATTTTCACTGTGTGTGTGTGTGTGTGTGTAGTCATTGATCAGGCTGACAAAGACTTATTATGGTGTCACTTTTTGTGACCCCGTTTGACCCCTGTGGCGGCCTGAGTGTGTTTATGTTCGCTGTGTGTGTGTGTGTGTGTTTGTCCTGCTAATGACTTGTCAGCCTCCACCACAAGTGCTAAAGGTGACGCTTCCTCCCTGGAGACACACACACACCCACACACGCACACACACACGCACACACAGTCCACATCCTGCACAAATATCAACACCTGCTGGGGCAGCGAGAAGAATTTCTATTACAGGAAGAAGTTCGCACACAATCCAGGCCAGGAGTTGGACACCTGCAGCTGAGAAAACAGACGTGTGCTCCTGAACACAGCGATCACTTTCACGAGGGGACCAGGAAGCACACACACACCTGAAAGCTTCACTTCATGCTCATAATGAGTCCAAAAAGGTTTGAGCACATTTCACTGTTTGGTTTGGTGTTTTATCTCAAGGAACTGACGCTCCAGTAGATTTCCAACAATTACCACAATGACTTTAACTTATCAATGGAAGCAGTGTGGAGTACAGCCGCCCTGTGCTAACTCACACACACACTCACACACACACACACACACACACACACACAGCTATTGAACATTTTCATGGATCCAGTTCTCACATTACATTCATGCATATTCATTCTGTCCTCTCTGTGAGCTCTGAACAAACTTTTCCCCCTCTGAGAGTCTCTTCACATTAAAATACACGACAAAGCGGAGCCACAAAATTTGTTTAATAACCTTTCTGTTGGCTCCAAACCGAACTGACCCACAAAGCAGCCTGGAAACACCTGACCAGTTTAACTTTTCGCCCTCCAGCAGTTAGATCTAAATAAAACATAATTATTAGAACAAAACGCTGTGTCTTCCATCCAGCCGTTGTTTTAGTGTCGGCCGAGACGTTTCATTTGTTTGCAGCAGCAGAAAGGCGAACTGTGCGATTGACAGAACAGAAAAGAATTGAACTCGTTGGACCTGAACCGAGTCCGATCCTCCGCAGTCTGTTCTGCTGCTTTCCCGTCAGGACCTCCAGCGCTGCGTGACGACCTCCGACCTCCTGACGGCCGACCCCTCTCCACCGCTCTCCTTCTCCCGCTCGCTCGGTGACTTCCACTCCTGTGGGACTAACCTTGTTAAATAAAGCCTCATCCAATAAAACTCCATCCTGCCAGTCTGCTCGGCTTCGCCATAAATCCTTCATCAAACACGGAGGGGAGAGCCGATCGATAACAAACCACCAGCACCGAGGAGGAATCTGAGTGTGTTCTCCTGCCAAGGTCAACGTGCTGTTTATTCTGTGAATTTGATTATCTTTTAACCAACCATTGACTGCTTATCTTATTATTCATATCTGTCTGTTTACGGACTTTATGCGTCTGTGGGTACACATCAGATGTTCACAGCAGTGAATTCTTAAAGCACCACTGCTTTCTTATTCTTGACCAGTTGTCTTCAGACTGGGGTGACTGGAGCCAACGGGCGGGGAAAACAAACATCGGTCAATAAATACGATTTATTTTATTTATGCTGTCATGCTGACTTTTATTTCACTGAAATTCAACTTGAATCTTTTGTACTGAAACCGCCCAGACCACAAACTCGTTAAGAAACTGTTTGCTGAGGTCATAAATCAGGAGAGAAGTGGCCTCATTTTCTCATGAGCTTACGTACAACTGAAACCAGTGGAGTCGCCCCCTGCTGGCCTTTGAGGAGAACGCAGACACTTCTGTCCACTTTCTACACTGCAGTAAAACCAAGCGGAGCTGCTGATCCAACTGAAAAGAACACGATCACCTGAGGGATCCACTGAGAGAAGCTGAGTCAGACATGATGAAGGTAGAAACCCGTGAAACTCTGAGCACGTACTTGTATGTACTTGTACTGTGTCCTCTCCAGTAAAGCTCAAGCTGCTGTAACCTGTAATGCAGTCGTAAAAACTGCCATAAACTTTATTATTATTTAGTAACAGCAGTAGGAATTTCATATGGAAAAAAGTGAAGTAATGCTAATCTAAAGTTGATTTTTCCCGTGACTCAGTGTTTTATTTCTTCAGTTGTCCTGCAGTTTAATACACAGGAGGGCGGAAACAGAAGTTTAGGTTTATTGGTATATAAAGTACAGATTGATGCCATCCCATTAAAGCTGCATGTGAGATTATATGGACAAAAGTTATTTATTACCTGTTCAGTTCATTATTCATGAGAACAGAGAGAGGAAGACGAGCGCCCATAAAACAACAAAATAAAAGTCTCAGTCTAAGATATGAAACATAATAAAAGCCTAAAGCAGTCCACTCATGCAGAACACATTAAAACATAAGTGCAACAGCATCTCGACTCCGGTGCGCGTTCATCTCGCAGACGCAGTGCAGACACGTCATTGGCTGCCGGAATGGAAACCAGCTGGTTCACCGTCTGTGATTGGCTGGTTCAGTGAATCTCAACAGGTGAACTGAAGCCAGAAACAAACGTTCAACACTAAATTTACATTTTCTCCCGAGTTAAGACTCCTCGTCTGGCTGTCACGCCCCCCAGGAGTCGGGTCGCGACCTCCAAAGAGTCAAAACGATCAGTTCGATTAAGATGTTCCACCTGAGCTGAACTGCACAGACGGATTTGAGGAGGCTCAGCCACATTTCCGCCGTACTGTCCCGTCCAGGTTGAGGTGTCTTAAATCGGGATCGAGGTGTTCTGTCCGGGGCGAGACGCTGTGTGAGGGAAAAGCGTCCCGGCTGAGGTCATGTTGTTCCCAAAGCCACTTAGTTTTGATGTTTTTACTGGAGTCTGTCCAGAGATAACAACTTAATCTTGGCAGATAAAGTGAGTTTAGCACCACACGCAGAGGAACAGAGACAAAATGCAGGAAGCGAAGGTGCTGGCGTCAAACCAAGACAACAAATCTCAAAGAGCGTGTGCTCCAGAATCAGCTGCGGGTAATTAAATGTCCCTTCCCTTTGTTTGGCTGCATCCTGTGAGTGCCTATTGGTACGTTTGTTAATTAACTGCTGATTTTTGTACAGCAGACACAAACATAATTACTTACCAATTGTTATCAAAACAGATGAACACAAAAGACAAAGAGAGAAGACCAGAAAGGAAGGAAACAGATGCTGACGGAGGACGAAAAGTTGAGCAAAGTAGAAAAACCGAAAGTAAAAATCGACTCTCACTTTAAAATCCTCCTGTGGCCCTGCTGTCGGTCCGAGTCGGTGACATTCGGCAATATATTTGAATTGATTCTTGTCCAAAAAGCCCTATATTACTCATCGTCATGGAAACGGACACACCCTCATTATGGGATGTTCCACCTCAAATGGACCCAGCAGTATCTGAAGGCCAGGGCGTGTGTGTGTGTGTGTGTGTGTGTGTGTGTGTGTGTGTGTGTGTGTGTGTGTATACTGAAGTTTTTAGCTGTGGTGGATGAGTAAATTAACTCTGTGTGTGTGTGTGTGTGTGTGTGTGTGTGTGTGTGTGTGTTTCCTCAGGCAGCAGACCAGCTCTCTCATCCTCACTTCCTAATGAGATTTAATGCCGACTTGTCCAACTAACACACAATCACACACAATCACACACAATCTCACACACACACACACACACATAGAGTTCATCCCCCACATTTTTAATAATAATAACTTCCTGCCTTTTCCCAGTTGCCCGTCTGACCCAACTGATGAAGTTATTCTGCTGTTTCACACTAACCCTGACTCACCTGAAGGGGGCGCTGCAGGCGGCTGTGGAAAGTTGACAGATGTTTGACAGATAACAGATGTTTGTTGAAATATTTCTAACCCAAACCATTTCATACATGACTGCCGTTTGGTTTTATAAGCATCCAGCACAGCTCACACATCAGCACGTACACATGTTAGCATCGTCACTGGTCACACGTTTGCATTCCATCGTTAGCGTTTAGCTCTGCGGCCTCGTCAGGATGCATTCATGTACGGCATCGAGTGTCGGTCATCTGTGTTTTGGCTGAGCTCAGAGTCTGGCTCACAGTCACTGTAGATGCACACAGAAAAGGGAAGAAAATGAAGCTTGATAATACTCTGTGGTAGAAGTTGGTTAGCCTGAGAGACACTTTCAGAGACCTTCACGCTTTATGTTCGGATGCTTTGGATGTCTGGAGGTTAACATTTAGACCTTGCGGATGTTCCAGACTCTCCTGGTGATATTAAATATGAAACAGCATTGACCAAACTTTGTGGTTCGTGTTGTAATAAACTTAGATATTCAACATTTTGGAGACGTTACACAGTCTGTACATCACAGTACACATTCCTGAACAAAAGCAGATAGTCAGGAAACCTAACAGGAAATGATGAATCTCCTTTAATTTGCCAATCCAGTCCATCGACTTCTCTGCTTTTTCCAAAGAATCTCAAAATCCATGAAATAATTAAAGGGAAAATGGACCCCCAGACTTCACATAATAAACTCAGACTTCTCGGAGCCATCACTCACTCCTCCCCTTCAGCCGTTCACTTCAGATTTTCCTCGAATGCGGTCGAAAATGTTGAAGATGTTAAAGCTTTAAATCAGCTGCTGTGGCGGCTGGTGCGAAACCCCTGCAGTGTCACCAGTTAGACGTCTGAATATTCAGCGTCTGCATTTTCATCCTCTGAGCCGCTGGGTGGAAAGCAGAGAGGAAGTGATGAGAGGAATCCTTCACTTCTGTTTGTTCAGCGTACATTTTGTGTTCTTGTCATGTTAACTTTGTGTTTTACAAAAGACAAAGGACTCATTGTCAGCAGGTATTTTTATGCTCTTTACAGTTTCAATATTTTCATCAAGTGTCTTTAATTAAAGTCAAACATTGCAGTGTTTTAACACCGAAAATGTCACCAAGCACATTTATTTTTTCCTCTGCGTGTTCAGAAAATTGTCAGAAACAAATGCTGAGTTTAAAGTGGAAAGTTTAAAGTAAAAACCTTTTCGTTTAATGCCATCAGGCGAGATCTGGCTGGTGTCCGCTGAACTTTGGGCCAGGATTGGCTTCCAAACTAATCGCACTCACAGACTCCACCTCTTAAAACCAGACTTTCGGTGAGCTCGGAGAAGATTTCCACTGTGAGCAGATTGACCTTTCAACACGCTGAAGGCCAAACATTCAGACACACTTCTGACCGGAGGGGAACTTAACTGGTAAACACACGAGTCCACGAGTTCGTCACGAGCTTTTCAGGAGGACAGCAGGTCTTTGTGCTGCACTCTGACCTGCAGCAGACTGACAGAGTCTGACTGAGGTGAATCATGTGCTGTTTGGATCAGCAGTCTTCAGGAACTTTTCTGAGACAAACACACAAAAAGACAGAAAACAGTTCACACATGCTCAAATCAATGTGTGTCCAAGCCCACTTCTTCACAGGTCTTCACTCTCAACTCACTGTGGTTTGCAATCAAACTGTGCACTCAATGGGGACTATCTTCCTCT
Organism: Scatophagus argus; assembly: GCF_020382885.2. Lineage (NCBI taxonomy): Eukaryota > Metazoa > Chordata > Actinopteri > Scatophagidae > Scatophagus > Scatophagus argus. Next base: position 1,373,840 of record NC_058514.1, on the reverse strand, counting down.
GGGGATTAATCCGCATTTGGTGTTCTAGTGAGTATTCATGTCAGCAGGACCGTGTGTGTGTGTGTGTGTGTGTGTGTGTGTGTGATCACAGTAAAATAAACTGCAGTGTGTGTGTTCATGATGATGAAGGAACATGTGATGGTGAATCGATGAGGAAAATCATCACCAGACGTCTCCTTTAACCTGTCGACTGTTGATTCTGTGTGTGATGTGACTGAAGCTGGACACCTCTGACAGGTTGATGAGGATGAGGAAGGATTCACTGCGTCAGGGAAGAGAAACAAAGAGCAGACGTACAGTAAGAGAGGAGGAGGAGGAGGAGGAGAAGAAGAGCCTGACAGCTGAGCTTCAGGGATCTACCCTGAGGAACTGAGTCAGCTACCACACACACACGCACACACACACTCAGAGAGTCCCGGATCACCACAGGGGGTTGACAAAAATCCATCATGACACAACCGTTGACTCAGAATGGGCTTTGAAGCAGAACCGGGCCGTCTGCACACACACACACACACACACACACACAGTGCTGACAGTCCTGACTGCTTCTCCTCTGCTGTCACAAGTTTATCTCGACACAAGTTTCAGAGAGACGAGAGGAAACGGCAGCAGGAAGCACAAAGAGGGAGGCAGAATTAATGAAATGAGGGAGCAGAAGAAGACAAACGCACGGTGGATTATTGATTGAGCTTTAAATTTAAACTTTCTCCTCTCGTAATGTGATCAGGAATTTGTTTCCCTGCAGGTTCAGCCTAACGTGTGGCCTCTTCATAACATCGGCTCCCATTAATTCAGACTACGTGACGTCAGCCCCACCCGACAGGTGGGGGCGTCCAAACTGAGCGTCAGCAGGTGTTGGTTTCATCTCTGGACGACAGCCGACGTCTCAGGACGTCCCGACAGCCAGACGCCATGTTTGTTGACATTCTTGGTCCTAATGACATCACCCAGGCGGTGACAGAAGCTATGATTGGTCGGGGCACAGCGTGTGTGAACTCTTGTTACAGGTGAGGTGAGCAGTGGACTGAGGATCTGAGCAGCGTTCACATGCATGATCTGAATTTGTTGAGGTGTGTTTAAAAAGCTGACATTTCCCCTGTCATGCTGACTCTCTCTCTGTTTACGTTTTCCATATTTATATATATTACGGTATGTATATTAAGTGCTTCAGGTGCCACAGGCTTTACAGCACGGAGATTTTATTTTCAAGCAGGCGGATGAAGTGGCAAAGAAAATAAAAGATGTTGTTAGCGAATGTTCAGCCGATGTCTTCCCACACGCTAAATACTGTGGTGACGTTACGACGCCACATTACAGAAGCACGTTTGAATGCTGAG
>NC_058514.1:1035000-1067500 GCF_020382885.2 Scatophagus argus | reverse complement strand
CAGACAGACAGGCAGGCAGACAGACAGGCGGACAGACAGACAGACAGGCGGGCCGACAGACAGACAGGCAGGCAGACAGACAGTCAGGCGGACAGACAGTCAGGCGGACAGACAGACAGGTGAACAGACAGGCAGACAGGCAGACAGGCAGACAGACAGACAGACAGGCAGGCAGACAGGCAGACAGACAGACAGGCAGACAGACGGACAGACAGACAGACAGGCAGGCCGACAGGCAGACAGACAGACAGGCAGACAGACAGACAGACAGGCGGACAGACAGGCGGGCCGACAGACAGACAGGCAGGCAGACAGACAGGCGGACAGACAGACAGACAGGCGGGCCGACAGACAGACAGGCAGGCAGACAGACAGGCAGGCAGGCGGTCAGACAGACAGGCGGACAGACAGGCAGACAGGCCGACAGACAGACAGACAGACAGACAGACAGGCGGACAGACAGGCAGACAGGCCAACAGACAGGCAGACAGGCCAACAGACAGGCAGACAGACAGACAGACAGGCAGACAGACAGACAATCGTCAGCTCAGGGTTTATTCAACAGACGTCCAATCACCAGTTTGTTTCAATCAAATTGTGACTGGATTTCATTAAAGGACAACTTATTTATTGTTTCCCATCAGTTAATCATCAGATTCTGCTTTGATTGAATTACTTGCCCCCCCCCCAGCGGTACTTTGTCCTCGTCCTGCGTTTGGGTCCCAGCAGAGACCGTTGCAGTCTGGTAACGTGTGTGTCAGTGTGTGTGTCCTGGACGAGTGTGAGCGTCGCTGTGATTAGCATGTTGTTGTCCCGATGTCCCTTATTGATCAGTGTTTCCTCACACCTCCTGCATTATTAACCGTAACGGTACCTGAGGTCAGCGGACTGGAACCTCAGTGACCCTGAAACCAACACCCAGCTCGGACCTGTTGATCCAGCGTGTGTGTGTGTGTGTGTGTGCGTGTGTGGTTTCCTATGACACACATCAAGCACTGGTGTCCAGTTCACTTCAGTGGACTCATGGTGTTGGTACTCAAATATAGTACTTAAGTGTTTGCGGTACTCGTACTTTAATTTCATTTTCTGTTGATTTGCACACTTTACACACCAGCTGTTGAATCATGAACATGTTTCTCTGATTTGTTGTGTTTTCCTCGTGTTTCTTCTGGTCTTGTGAGTCCGTCAGGCTCACCTGTGTGTTGGATGCGTATCTGCTCCCAGTCACGGTGTTCACGTCCAGCAGAGCAGAGCAGGCGGCCGACTCGTCGAAGCTGCACAGATGAACCACCAGCAGCTCTGTAGAGCTACACACACGTACAACACACACGCAAAACACACACGCAAAACACACACGCAAAACACACATGTAAAACACACGCGTACAACACACATGTAAAACACACGCGTACAACAGGTTTCATTTCCTGTCTGGTCCAACGTTTCACTCAGTCCCCTCAGCTCTGTCTTTATTTGTTGTTGCAGTCTCTGCAGACTCTTGCAGGTTGCAGCTGGACACATTCGTTAGCTAACAGGCTGATGTTGTTTCTAAATGAAGGACATCGAGCTAAAGGTTCAGTAGTGAAGTGATTTCGTAATGCCTGCTGTGTTTGGTGTGTTTCAGAGCAGACTGATCTCCAGTCAGTTCTTACTTCATGAGCAGCGTGACTCTCATGTTGACCGGGACAAACTGGCTGATGGGGATTCTGTAGATGTACCTGCCAGGCCTGCAGGAAACACAGCGAGAGCAGTCAGTCCTGCTCACGACACAACAAGTAAAGCTTTAAAGCGACACCTTTTTCACCTGACAGGTGTGTGTGTGTGTGTGTGTGACATCCTTCGCTCACCCACACTCGTCTCTCAGGCAGTACTTGTGGTCGATCACATGCTGGTTCTCTTTGATCATGAACAGCTGGATGGTTGTGTTCGTCCCTGACGGACAGAGAAGGACGGACGCTTCAGTATTACAGTACAACAAAGCACTTTCGACAGCTCTGGTCTGATGGGTCCTGCTAAGGGACTTTTACTTGTAACAGAGTATTACTGCACTGTGGTACTGCTGCTTAAAGAAAAGTACTTCTTTCCCCTCTGTGGCTGCCTGGTGGGTGTCTGAGATATTCTGAGATATTTATTACAAAAGTCTACAGCCTTAAATGTCCACCTTCCAGTCCTGGCTTACACTTACTGTTGGCTGGAGGAGCTGCAGCCACAAGGGGGCGCTAGTCTGTCTGTCAGTGAAAGCGTCAGTGAGTGAGTGTGTGCTGTAGAAACGTAGAAAGTAAACACTCACAGTCTCTGGAACTTTTCAGTTTGCGATAAAGTTCTTCTCTTTGTATTTCTGCAGAACAGAACACACAGCAGGAATCAGCGTTGGCGCCCGATAAACGTGTTGATCTGCATCCTGTATGACTCAGCATCTACAAACACGGCGAGCTGCTGCTACCTGTCACGTTAGACCTTTCTGCTCCCGCTGATTCGGTGGAGGTGATGTTGGAGCCGGTGGTGTCTTTCTCGGTTGAAGTGCAGCAGTAACTCTGATCACAGTACAGCAGCTCACAGAAGTTCACGTCTGGCGGCCCCGGGTCAGGCTGGCTGGTCGCTGGTGCTGATAGGAAGCAGTGGGAGTTAAAAGGTAAAGGTGAGTCGGTTTGCCTTGTTGCTTGGTGTTAGAATGAACTGAATCGTGTGAAAATACCTGTGGTGCTCCAGGCCGTGGTCTGTGGAGGAACCACGCTGCCGTTACTGCGAGAGGGGAACAACGTGAGCACAAACAACACGACACCGGGCTCACAACCCTCAGGATAAAACATTTAAGCAACAGTTCAAAGTTGTGTTGCTGTGTGGTTGCTAGGAAACCATGAGGATGTTAGCAGGTGGTTGGTGACGTGTTAGTGGGTGTGGTTACTAAAACGCTTTACAAGGTTTACTGGTTGGTGTGATGGCGGCGCTTGCTCGGCTGTGACCCTGGGTGCTACGAGGTAGACATTTGGTGCTTGCTGGATGTTGCCTGATGATTGTGAGGATGTTTTGTGTTTCCTATCATAATGGAAAAATAAAAGCGTGGTCTTTCACCTGCTGCCAGGTAGGTTCTCAAAGTCTTCCTCCAAATTCAGCAGGTACAGAGCAGTGATAGAGATGATGCTGCACACACACACACACACACACCATAATTGCTTTGAGTTAATATTTTCTCTCTCGGTTTAACACATCCTTTCTGTGTGGTAAAAACAGGAAGTGACATCACGGCTCACCAGAAGGCCATGGTGGCCAGCAGGACGAAGACGCTGGCCTGGAAGACTTTGTGCTGCAGACAGCTGTGCCTCTGACTGCCTTCCTTCTCAACTTTCTCAGTCTGACAAGCGTCAGGACTTGGCGTCGTCGGCACATTGTTGTGTTTAATGGGTTTGCTTTTGGAGAAGACACACAAATTCGAGCTTTTAATTTCCCAGCCTGGGATCAATAAAGTCTATCTATCTATGTATTTTACTCTGAAATTACTGATTACAAATGTGAGCCATCATTTTCACAGTTTAAAAAAATTCTTGCACTGCAACGCAGTCGTGTGAGACTTCTCTTCTTTAAGGAAAAGGTCTCAGGGATCCTTCCTGTAAGGCTGGCAGACCCTCAGAGTAGCCGCCTCAGCTCGTTTACTGGATTTAACTTTGACGGTTGCCCTGAAGGATGACGTTGCAGCCATTGCAATCACGTGGCGGCTGCCAGCTGAGGTGATCTACTGGATAAAACCTCTGGAGTTGGTCCAGTTGGTAAGTGTGAATCATTTCCACAGCAACACATGGAACTGCAGGGTCCAGGTTTCAAAACACCTGAATTCACCTGTACGTCACCTCACCCGCACACAGTAACCTTCACTCACAGAGACTCAGCTGTCCTTGAACTGTGACTTGGTTTTACACACTGATAACACAATGATGTAACACACACATGCACATGCACACACACACACACACACACAACACTCTTCATCATGTATACTCCACAGTGTCGCCGGAACTTCACTCATTTTTATATAAAAAAAATACGAGAAGTTAAAGCAAAAAAAAGTGGAAAATCTGTGTGGTTGCTAAATAATTTTGGCCTAACAACACACTGACGGACGACACATTATTAATATTATAATAATAATATTATGATCATAATACGTCCGAATTTTAAGACTTTAGCTGCAGTATTAAAACAAAAAGGACCTCACTATTCAGCCTCATTTACATCATTAAAGGGTTTAAACTCTGTTTCCTGAATGACGAAATGTCACTCATGAGCTGTTCCTCGTGACCTTTTGTCCGCCCCCGTAAACACTGACGTCTATAATAACGGATGAATAAAGGAGTGGATGAGTGGGTGGAGGTACCCGCTGGAGCGCAGGCTGCCGCTCAGGCTCTTTAGCTTGGCCAGTCGGCGGTTCCAGACCTCCAGGTCTTTAATTCGGGTCTCCAGGTTGTCGGTGAGTTTCGACAGCTGCTGCACTGCCCCGACGTTCTCCATGAAGATCTGCTCCTGGGGAGGAGGAAGAGGAGGGAATCAGAGGAAGCAGTTTCCCCCGAGTCAGAGCTCAAACGTCACACATTTAAACAAAACTAACCAGTAAAGACAAACACAGTCAGGAGGGAGGACAAAAACAGGAGGAGATTACCTTGTCCACCATGAGGAAGTTGTGAATCTTCTCTCCGTCAGAACAGCTGACGTCTCCGACCTCCTTCACTGCCGTCGGCAGCAGCTCCTTCACCTCCTGAGCTATGACACCTGAGATATCAGGAGATAGTGTTCTCATAATGCATTCAAAATAATCGCAATATACAGAGCTGGTGGGTGTGGTCAGTTACCTGTCAGGTGGGTGTGGTCTGTTACCTGTCTGGTGGGTGTGGTCAGTTACCTGTCTGGTGGGTGTGGTCAGTTACCTGTCAGGTGGGTGTGGTCAGTTACTTTTCAGGTGGGTGGGGTCAGTTGCCTGTCTGGTGGGGTGGTCAGTTACCTATCTAGGGTGTGGCCAGTTACCTGTCTGGTAGGTGTGGTCTGTTACCTGTCTGGTGGGTGTGGTCTATTCCCATGACGGACGCAAATTCTGGCTTATAATCGAACTCGACTATTCTCATCTGATTGATTCTCTTCAGCTGCTGCTCAGAGTCGACCTGACAAACAAAGCAGATGAACTGAGATGTGGAATAACATGAGAACAAACTAAAGCTCATATAATTTTTATCTTCTTAGCTGATCTGTTTTAAATTTAAATTAGCTCACCTCCTGTATGTTTTGCTTGGCGCGGCAGTCCGACGGCTGCATGACGGCGCCCATCACCTTGGCGTTGCCGCAGACAACTAACGCCTCATCGGGGGAGTCGGTGTTGATGCCCACTCGTCCTTGACAGATCACGGCGTCCTGCGCCACCCCGCGCTGCCACAGGGTGTCCCCGTCCATCTCAAACTGACCAGGGTTGGAAGCCTGCAGAGAGGAAACGATGCTGAGCGTGAGACTGGCGACAGTTTCGCCGTCGACTCAGAATTGTCTGTCGGCGGTTCGATTCACGGTTTACGGTCGGTGTGGTTACCCTGACGATGATTCGCTCTGACACCAGAGCTGTGAGGAGGAAAGTCTCTTCCTCCACTGCAGCATACAGACCAACCACCATCTGAAAATATCTGCAGACAAACTCACAGTTAGCACGTAGCTTAAACTGTTGTTCATGCGTCTGTAGTCTCGCTCACACACCTCTGGTCAGGGTTGGGTTTGCCTTTTTTCCTCATGTTGTTGGCCGTCGTCTCGCTGAAGTGCAGCCGGCCCAGCGTTACCTTGGTGATTTTGCCACTGGGCAGACTGACCCTGGAGGACCAGAATTTATTGTCTTTAGAGGATCTTTAGGCTTTTACAGCTCACTGACCACCTTTGCATATGTTTTTTGAGTGCAGCGACAACAGGCTCATCACTGACTCTTGTTGTTAGGAGAGCATAATTCGTGAATCCCCTCCCACCCAACCACCCACCCAACAGCCAATCACATGCTTGCACTGGTAACAACGGACATGCCGACTGTTTACGTGGGACAAGCAGCTGTAGTCTCTAAGCGTGACATCCGTTACCTACCTGACAGGGTGGAAGGGCTTCTTGCTGCGGTCGGGCTGAGACTGCTCAATGGTCACCTGGTGGCTTGGAGATTCCAGCTGTGAGACATACAGGTGAGTGAATGGAGATTAATTTAGCTTAACGTCTATGCAATGAAGGGAATGCATGATTCTCCTTCATAGTTTTGGGCCCACGGGGTGGAGACAGACAGGTTGGAGGGTCTTGTACGTACCTTGACCCCGAACACTTTTATCTGGAAGTGGTCGATCGGCTGAGGCCCACTGTGCGTTCCGACGTACTGCGGCTCTGTGGCCACGCCGATGTGAACGGTGACCTGGAAGTGATTCTTCTTCTGGCAGACGAAGGCCTCGTCAGCTGCTGAGTAGACAAAGCCTTTGTCTGTGTCAACATGGTAGGCAGGAGGAGACCTGGAGACACAGAAGAATAGAAAATCCTGTGTGAATTAAAGTTGACTCAGCTTTGTGCAGATGCTTGGCGTCGGCCTGTCCAACAATATCTCAACAGCTACTGGTTTACACTGATTTGGCTGCTTCTGTACTCACAGTGTCTGGTAGCTGCTGTTGTACAAAGTGCTCCAGTGTTCCGGCCTATAATGATCCCACGTCAGGAGCTGGTAGGATCCCAGACTCAGTCCACCACCACCTACGCTGTTCCCTGAGCTGCCACCACGAGTGCCGTCAGTTTCACTGCAGGAGGGTTCGATTCCCGCTGATGGTTCCTCAGACTTCGATCTCCTCCTCTTTTTACTGTCTGTGGAGCTGAAGCAGGATGACACAGAAACATTCAGAGGTCAAACCAAACCAGACATGACTGGCTACTGGACCTGAGCAGGTGTGGATCCTCCTCTAGCTCCAACCACGCTTCAACAGTTTAAGGTTCTCCACTGCTGTAGTCGCTGCTTCATCCTTCATCCACTGTGCTTCTTACTGGCTCATTTTTAGTTACACTCACATTTTTAGTTTCTTTGTTTACATGTTTCTTATTTGGGACATTATTTGCAAATATAATATAAATTTACATATTTTAGAAGGTTCTGCTGTCTCCACTTGAAAAATATCCAAAATATGACCTAGAGAAGGTTGTCCACTGTCAAGTCTCTTCTTCTGACGCCTTTATTCAGCCAGCTGGCATCTTATTAAAGACAAAAAGTCACAAACTGGCAACGCTGAAAGTCTGCTTACTGTGTGTGCAGCGTGGGGGTGGAGCCCGGCAGACAGGTTGAAGGGGGCGTGGCTAAGCTTTGAACCAGGCCTGGACCAGTGCAGGGTGTGGCGTAGCTGTTCGTGTGGGGCAGTGGTGGGGAAGGTGGTGTTGGAGGGGTGTAAATCTGCGAGCTGCTGTCTGGACTCAGGTAGTGCGTGTGTTCAGGTGAGTGGTATGTGTGCTGGTGCAGGGGGGCAGGTCGAGCAGGTGGGCCAGGTGAGGTCCCAGGCTTGTTGTAAGTGTTAGTGAGGCCCAAACCGCGGAGCTGTTCGTGAGTCAGCAGCTGACGGTGCGCAGGGGCGGAGCCTCGATCCTTAAAGCCACAGGACGAGGAATGGACGGGCTGCCGTGTTGACTGGAACACGTCCTGGGTGGTCTGCTGGTTCGACCAATAGGGTTGCTCACAGTGGAAGTCTACCAATCAGAGAAATGCAGCATATTAGTGGACAGTTTCTGTGTCAAAAGGTGACTGTAAAAGTGTTTTTCAATTAAATGTTACAAACATCAAAGAATACAAGGCAATCACATGTATTTCAAAGTCTTCTTGCAGTAAATGTACTATTTGAAGCTGTACCTGGCATCTGTGCAGGTGAGCAGGCCTCCGAGCTCGAGTCAGGAGGAGACTCAGGGAGCATGCTGGGAAAAAACCCCAAAAACAATCAAATGAGACAGAGAGCAGTTAACACACCACGCTGAGGCCCCGGCGGCTGGCGCTTTGCGGTTCTGTTAGCTCAGAGAAACACGCTTGTTTGGTACTTCCTGCAGGATACAATCTAGAGGAAGATCAGGCTGTGGCTGCACTGACAGACAGCTTTGAAAAGTCACATTTTGATATGCATGTGATATGTGGTCTTTAGGCTGCAGCCTGGCCTATCAGTCCTGACCTCAAGCCATCGTACTTCAGGAGGTAAGTTATATAAGCGCAGCGCCGCCCCTCATTATTACCACAAACTATCTGCGAGGCTTTGGACCATCTGGATTACCAGCAGCAGTTTGGTCAGGCCAGTCCGCCGTGTGGTTTAAGAGCTGCAGAGTGAATCGACTGACTGTTCAGCTCCAGTCGCTTCAGCAGTTTGTCACTTTAATGTCCTTAATGTTAAATGTTGGTGCTTTAATGTTTAAAGCACTGAAAAAATGTATACAAATCCCCGAACGGGACTGAAGACATGACGCTGGCGTCCTCCATGGTGGACCTGTTTACAGTCTTCACTCAGCTGATAACCAACTAGGTCAGTGTTGTTCGTGTGTGCGTGTTATGTAACAGCGTGTGTGTCCTGGTGTGATGCCGACACAGTCGGGTTCTCCTGTTAACATCATCACTGATGTTGCTACCCAACAGTTTGTTTTCTTATCCCACATGAATTTTGCATTTTAATATGGACAAAAAAAGTCCTCTTTTTTACTGCCAGCAGACATAATTACTGCTCCTGGTACAAAGTATGAACGTACTTTTATTCAAATACTACACTTAAGTTCTTCACTTGAATCTTTCCATTTTAGCTACCATGTTTAAAACATGAATCTGATCGAACTGAGTTTGATTGATCTCTAATCAGTCACAGAATGATGTAATACCGCAAGTGTGTGTGTGTGTGTGTGTGTGTGTGTGTGTGTGTGTGTGTGTGTGTGTGTGTGTGACTCTTACAAGCTGCCGGGGTCCATGTCATTGCTGAGGTACTGCTCCAGGATGCTCGTATCCACAGCAACAGAACTGTCCAACACACCACTCACATCCTGGCCTGCGTACACACACACACACACACACACACACACACACACACACACACACACACGGTTGATGTTAAGACAAAGAGGTTTGAGTTTTGTAAACTCAGCATGAATTATTTCTTTAAAACTTATCAAACATTTTGCCTTTGGACACTTTCAATGGCCACTAGGTGCTCATTCAAACCACAGGCTCCTCATGAAGCCATTAAAATCCATCCAGAGCTTCTGTCTGTGCAGGCCTTTCAGAATGAAATGAAAGTGATCTTCTCGTGTGATCAGGTTCAGACGGCTCCGACGACTTGATGCAAACTCACCGCTGAAGAACTGCTGCAGCGCCTCGTTCTCTCCCAGCACCTGGACCGGCAGCCGGCCTCCTCCAGGCTCCATGCTGCCCAGCGGGGGGCGCTGCAGACGGGGGCGCGGGGTCAGGAGGGGTCAGGAGGGGCCCCTGACGGAGCTGCTGCTGAGGGCCTGAGGACGAAACCTGCAGGGGTGAACATGTAAAATGTCAGTGTTTAAAACTCTCTGAGCGTGTCCGCCACGTGTGCAGTGACTCATCAGTGTTAACCATCAAAATGTTAAAATAAAATGTACTTTAAATTTACTTTTGAGACATTTACACCACATTTTACATCAGATTTCAAAGAAATGGCTTCTACGTTGGTATTGGTGCTTTTACGTGGGCAGGTGTAGGGTTTATGATTAAATAAATCATCTGATAGTAATGCAGAGTAATCCAGATTAGAACCTTTGACTGTGTTACAGATCAAAGCTTAACCTTTCACCTGTCAGGTACACACAATGCAATTAATGTTATTAACTGATGTGGTTGTACAGGTGTGTCGCATTTTGTTCAGAAGTGCAGTGAAAGTGGAGATACTGTTGACGTAACTTTCTTTTAATAAAAGTAACGATCATCAGAATCACCAAACAAGTGAAGCTGAAACGCGTCGGAGGTTAAGAAGGTGTGAGTTTGTAGAACTGAGGTGGAAATCCATCCATCCATCAGCTGACAGCACACGAGAGGTGAGTTACACCTCAGCAGGTCGGCACTTTGTAGAGACAACAACAACCATTCAGGTTCACCAGCAACTGAGACGCCAATTAACCTGCCTGTCTGCACAAAACGTGCAAACTGCACACTAAAAGGCTAAAGCAGGCACACACAAAGATGGCCGACGCGTCTCCACCAAAATATCCCTGATACGAGCGCTGCCATCTTGTTCTGGTGATGTCATAGAGTGAGTGGCCATCGGGAGGTGGAGCGAGTCACACCCGTCTGAGCCAATCAGGAGCAGCACTCAGCTGTCAATCATGATGTTTCAGCCCCTTTTTAAAGCATCAAATAACTAACAAACCAAACTGATCAGACAAACGCTTGAACAAACATCAGTGTGATCAGAACGACCTCAACTGACAGAAAACATCTTTGGGAAGAATTGATTTGATGTGTACTCTGAGTTTTTAGTTTGGCTCGTGTCCCGTCTGCTAACATGGAGGGGGAGGGGCTTATGAGCTGTACTGCACTGTAACAACCACTGCCCCCTCACAAAGATCTCGCAATCTCATTCCAGTAAAGGCTGAGGTGTCACTTGCAAAAACTACTTAAAGCAGAAGTAAAAGTGGAGTAAAACATCTCGGAGACTGACTCCACATACAGACTGATGCACGTGGACGCACGTTGAACCACTTTATAGGTACTTTAGTCTGGGGGCTCCCAACCTGAGGGGTCGGGCCCCTCCGAAAGGTCACCAGATAAACCTGAGGGGTCGTCAGGTGATTAACGGCTCACTGAACGCGTCTTGTTGTCCATTAAAATTTCTTTCACAGAAAGGAAATAATAGTTCATCTTTATGAAGCATACGTTGTTTTGTGTCTTCTTTTGAAAAAATGTACGAAATTGCTTGATTTTCTGACATCTGACTTCATAATTTCTCCTGCTGGATCAGATGCAGCAGCTCAGACCCGCTCGACACAAACAGCAGCAGACATATTTGTTCAAACACACCTGCAAAGTTTCCCCAAGATGGCCGCCAGTCGATCAGCGATCCCTGATTTTATCCAGCCTGTTTGTCCTCAGGTGTAATCCATCTGTGAGGGCTGATTCAGGGTCAGATATATGATACACACTGTTCATCCAAATCTGTCCCAAATTGTCTTCTTCTTCTGTGGTTTTCCTTCAGGGAAGTGTTTCCTTTTGGTTACTAATCTTCTTCCTCTGCTTGGTGTTTGTGGCGTCTGTGAATCGTCTCTGTCTGCCAGCTGAACTTTGAGCTTTGAACAGGAAACGGTAAAACACATTCACACACCTGACACAGGTGTGTAACATTTGTGTGTGTGTGTGCGCGTGTGTGAGATGAAGCCATAAATCAAGCAGTCATTTTACTGGAAGAGTACATACAGACACATGTTTGTATCACAATATTTGTGAGGACGTTTTGGGAAATCCTCACTGGCACATCACATCTGGTTTGTTTCATCAAGTGTGAACACGTTGTTTGTTTGTGACACTTTGTAAGCATCTTTCTTTACAAATACTGGTCAAAGTCTGACTGAGCAGACTCAAGCACTGCACCTAAAGGGACAATTCACGCACAAAGAGAAATTCAGTCATTATCTCCTCACTGTGATCCGAGGCTCCAGAAGCCCTGAGATCACAAACTGATTTGAAAGGACCTTATTTACTCCCTTTGTTCTCTGAGCCTCATGACAAATGACGCCTGACCAGCAATATGCAGCCATTTTCTGTTGTTTGAAGTCCCCAGTTTCTTCGGTTGTTCAGCAGAAAGCCGTGATGCTGTTTCACTGTGAAGATCCAGAAATGCTTTGTCTTTTCCATCAGCCTCCAGGTGACGGCTTTTCACCTGACAGCTGCGGTTACAGGCTGAGGTTTTAAATCCAAAATGTGGTTTATGAAATAAGAAAACATACAGTGTATAAATAAGCCAGTGTCTTGCTGTGTTTGTCCGTGTGTTTGTGTAAAATGTCCTCTTGTGCTCTGAAACTGGACTGCAGGATCCTTTTCTGTTGCACATCACGAGTAAACACTCTGTTGTCCAGCATGTCCTCATGAGACGCATGTGTCTCGTTCATCCAGCAGAGGGCGCTGAAGACGGATAAATAAATAACACTCAAACACATGACCTGTTTAAAGTGAAGAGTAAAATATGAAGTGTGAAACATGGTCACCATGTCTGGTTAATAAAGATGTAAAATGTCTGAGTAAAACGAGTGTTATGTCCCTTTAATCTACCTTTCTGTCCACCTTGACTTGTCTGCTAAAAACCTGCTGCCACCAAACAAAAATGAAGAATACAAGTGAAATAAGTGATTAATCAAACAACATTTATCTTCACTGAGTCAAATCAGAAAAACTCAGTCGAGTCCCTCTTTGAGTCCAGCAGATGGCGCTACAGGACAGCAGCTGCTCCAATCTCTTCTGTCCAGTCAAGCCTGCACTCACCTACCTGCAGCAGGTGATGGATGAGCAGCACTCCAGTACTCACACTTACCTACAGGTAAAACTCCTGCATTCAAACTTCAAGTACACAAGTACGGGCTAAAAGTACTTAAAGTATGAAAAGTAAAAGTACTCATCTGCAGTAAAATGTCTGGACTTCGATCAGACGTGGCTGTGGGTTGGAGCGATGACCATAAGAGATGCAGAATAATAAACAGATGAAAGGACATCAAAGTTTCATTTAATTCATGGCGTCAGAAGGCTCTAAAACAGCTTGTAGGTTCTTTACATCAGAAAATGAAGTGATTTATACTTCGTTTTACAATCCCATAAATTACTAACAACTTGCAGTGAAGTTTCTTGGAAAGAACTTCATAATGTGGTTCTAATTCAACAAAGTTCCTTCTAAGCTGTTGTTGATTTCCAGCTGAATTTTTGCAGAGACGTTAATTCAATAATTATCTCTGAAAATTAAATATAATAACATCCAGATGCTTAAAACCTTAAAATGAAAACAAGAGTTGTTTTACACACACAAATCCTGTTAATCTCCTAGAATTAATAAAGTTTTCTGCTCATTTCCATCCTTTGATTCTGTGACCTCTGAGTCTCTGAGCGAAACATAAAAATAAATTCTGTTTCACAATAACTCTCTTTATCACACGCTCCATTGTCTTCTTATCTGTGCCGCGTTCCTTATCGGTGACCTGGATCTCACATTACGACAACACAGTGTTACCGTGCCAACCGGCCACATTTTGGTCGCCATCACTTTCCTCTCAGTGGTTTGAATCCTCTGAATGTGTTTGTAATAATGTTGAGCTTTGGACTGTTGGTTGGACCATCCAGACTCTGTGAAGGAGTCACTTTGGCCTCTGGCTGATTGGGACCACATTTCTCACTATTTTCACCAGTTTGACAAACCAAACAATCAGTGGATTCACGGAGAAAATAATCAGCAGATGAATCAGAGTGAAAAGAATCATCAGCTTTGGTCAAAATGAGCTCCAGCAGTAAAAACGTTCTGCAGCTCCTTTAAATCCGTCCTGGTTCACGTGAAAGTCACTGAGTGGGAGCCTCCAAACGCAACTTTAAGTTCAGTAAAGTCAAAACAGCACAGAGTGACTCAGCGCTTTGCTTCCTCACTATTTGTTCTGCGTAATTGTGCGATTGCTTTAGCATAAATTCGGGGTGTGCGTTTTGTCGCAGCTTCTAAAAGTTTCCGTCGAATCACACATTTTCTCCAGCAGAGTTTAAATATGAAGAATGTGTCACGATTAGCCACGTGTCATCTTTAAAACAACAACAGCCTGGTTGGATTAACTTTCTCCTCACTGACGGATGACTCAGCGATTTGCAGAACCTTGAAGAAAGCTTCTGATCAGCGCCTGCACAGGTGATGTTCTGCTTAGTGATGATTGATTGGCGCGGTCAGCGAGTGATTATCACAGAGTCTGGAAGCTGAACTGGACTGTTGTTTCTGTCTGACTGTGCTGCAGGATGCGTTCAGGTGCTGCCTTCCTGCACGGAGTCCGGGAGACCACACGTCACAAAGTGCCTCCCAGGTGGCCTTAAAATGGAGAAAACGTGATGGGCCATACAGACGGCCAAACCATGCGTGGTTTGTGTCTCCATGTGTCTCTAAATGTTAAGAAATGTTTAAATAGTGAAAAGGTTCCCTGTGTGTCACATAATAAAACAATCTTAATCACCTTGTGTTGGTGCCCTCTTTATCATTCTTGCCCCTGGCCCTCAGACAGTCTGAGTGCACCACTGCTTACTGACCTCAGACCAGAGCTGTTAGGTTGTAGCTGTTGTCACCATACCGCATTGCATTGTGGGACATTTAAAGGCATACTCTTCCCTGGACGCAGCATGAAGGTTTTCGGACATGCAAACAAAATCTCACTCTGAAGGGGAAAATCTTTGCATTAAAGCTGTAAAAACGTCCTGGGGGGTCGAAGTGAGTTAGTGTGAACAAAATAATAGTTTCTTTATCTTTAATAATTGATGACAGCAGCAGGTGTTGACTTCCATCAGAATGTGGCTGTAAAACTTCTTCCTGCCTGACACCTGACGACTGTGGAGAAACACAGGAAGCTGCTGTAGCTGACTCAGATGCTCCCTGATGACACTTCGCCTTTCAAACCCTCTGACACGTTTCAGGCTCTGCTGATGTGGACCGATGAGTCCACGGCGACAGGAAGCTCTTAACGCTGCCGCGGGTCGTCGTGTAATTGTTCAAATTCAAACGTTTTTGCAGCCTAAGTGAGTCGGAGCAGCACAAAGTGACTGTGTGAGGATGAGTCAGAACACACACACACACACACACAGAGTTGCAGCCACGCTGTCGTTTTATATACGTCACAAACTAAAACTTCAGTCTGGAAGCTAAAACACAAAACATCCAAATATTTTACAGAAGTTTACAACAGGAAGAGAAAACAGGCGAGTCGCTCTGAGCTTCCGAGACGTTTTTAAGTGCTGATCACACAGTGCGACAGTCAAACTGCCACACACATTCAAACAATCAGTGCGTTTCCATGGCTGCGGTTGTGGGCGGGGCCATAAAACTGGACTCCACCCCCAACTCATTAACATGGAAGCTTACATGACCGAGGAGTTTTTACAAACACAAATTCACAAAAAACACTGTTATCTTCCCAGATCACGTCACACGTCTTCCTCGGCTCGGTTGCCATGGAGACGGATCAGAGCATCCACTGATGAAGACTGAGGGCTGCACTGAGATTTGTGTGAAAGGCTCATGCAGGTTGTTGAGTCTCTCAGGATGTTTGTGACGACAGCTCAGAGACGTTAAGATGTTACAGTTTGTAAGAAAACAACAACAAAAACGACAACAAAGTTTTGTCCATTTGAAGTGAAGTTTGAATGGGGCCATATTGTATGTATAAACTTTATGAACATCATCCAGGGAGGACATGATTGTCACAGTAGCCTCTCCAACGAGACGCACACACACACTCACACACACTCGCACATAAGTGCTGATTATGTGTTTCCTTCCTGTAGTTTTGCTCAGCAGAAAGAAAGACGAGCGTTTGTCTGCACAGAAGTGAAAACGTTCAGGTAGTTTGGAGAGTTTGTGTGTGTTTAACCAGCAGACATTTTAGTGTCACATGACCTTCAACCACTTCCTGTATGGACGTTCAGCACGTCGGTGCGACACAGAAGGGAAACGTCCAAAGGGATTGCCAGGTTTTGGGAAGTTCACTGGTTACGCTTTTCCTTTGAGAAAACTTTATTGACACTACAGGGTAGAGTTAAAGGGCAGCTTCTGTGTTTTTACTGGACGTCTTTCAGCAGTTTGTTCAGTTCAGGTCCTTAAATCCTGTTTGTCTTCTGGTTCCTGTTCTGCTGTTTGTGGGATCAACTCTGTGACAAAAGTCACACAGACGCTGCAGTTTTCACACACACTCGCAAACACACACACACACACACAGACACATACACACACAAACACACACAGACACACACACACTCACAAAGCTCTGCAGCATTTGGTAGAACATTTGGGAGGATGTTTGGTAACACGATGCTGTAAATCGGCTCATATTTCAAAATAAAAGCGGCTGACTGCTCATAACGTCTGTGTCTGTGTGTGTGTGTGTGCTTGTCCTCTATCATAAAGCGCTGGATTGACCAATCAGAGTGGAGGTGCCGAAGCTCTTGAAGTTCTTGTTCTTATCCTTCTTTTCGCTGATTTTGATCCAAAGTTCTGGTCATTTTGGAGTGGGAATAAAACAAAGATGGCAGAGAGACAAACAGAGAGAGAAGAGAGTCAGACTGTTCCAACCATCCTCTGCTACATTCACACACAGGTACACACCTTCCCATCTGTCAGGTGTGTACTTGTGTGTGTGTGTGTGTGTGTGTGTGTGTGTGAGGTCCTGATGGTCCCAGGGCCCCTTTATAAAACAAGGCCTTGAACTGAGTTCAGGTGAGAGAGAAATGTGGCCATCGGCAGGTGAGAACTTTAGACCCTGTGTGTGTATGTGTGTGTTTGTGTGTGTGTGTGTCTGTCTAGTAATGAGGAGCAACAAACGCTGCTGAATGTTGTGTCCCACTTCCTCCTCTTGCCTCCTCCGCTTCCTCCTTCGAGCCTCCGTCGACCACCAGCGCCTGCGTCGAGTCACATGATTGTTTCTCTGCGTCCTCGTCGTATATTGGATCCATCACATTTGGCCTCGGCCTTCCTCCAGCTCCTCCTCTTCCTCCTTCCTTACCCAGTCTGGGTACCCCCACAGCCTGGCAGGTGCGCTTGGCGAGCGCTGCCAGCTCCTGCCGGGCGAGCGGGTTGAACAGGATGTAGAGCAGCGGGTTGATGCAGGCTGGCAGTGGAGCCACAAGTAGGAGCACAGCCTTCGCCGCCTCGGGCCCGGCGGCGGAGAGACGCAGCAGAGAGGAGAGGGAAAGGAAGGCGACAGGGAGGTAGAGGAGGCAGTCTGAGAAGAGCAGCCAGGCCACGTGCCGAGTCAGCGCCACCTCCTCTTCAGCGGCGGGTGGAGCTTTGTTGACCCGGCAGTAGAGGCGAGTGTAGGCGACCGTCATGAGAAGGTAACACAATGAGTCGAGGAGCACCAGGGAGACCGTGAAGGCCAGAGAGGAGGAGGAGGAAGGCAGCGGCAGACAGAGGGAGGTACTACTGTGTCCGGCCACCAGGGGGGGCAGCGTGACGGCCAGGCCCAACAGGAAACACAGACACATAGCCAGACGGACGGAGAGCGGCGACGAGGAGTGGCCTAAAGAGCGAGGAGAAATCACGTCATGATCTGGGGGACACCTTACAGATGTGTGTTTGTGCGTTTGTGTGCTGATCACACCTTTGTGTCCGTCAGTTTTGTGGCGGCGGGCGGCGGCAGCGGCCAAACATCGCTCCAGAGCTGCAACGGTGAGTAGGAAGAGGCCAGTCTGTGATGCAAACACACACAGGAAGCCGCTGAGTCGACACAGGAAGCTGCTCTCCCACCTCGCCCCATACCTGCAACAGGAAGAGATTAAGTCCAAAGGTGATCTCCCTCTGACTGAGTGACTTTTATTCTGAAAGGTTCTTGTTTCTTTTTAGTGTGATCACTACACAGGAAACTGGACCAGCTCTAGAGTCCACTGAGTCCCACCGGTTCCACGCTCCCCCCAAGTCTCCGGAGTCCCTCTGATTCGCTTTTTTACCTCCAGAAGCTGCCAAACGTCCAGGCATCCACCGCCGCCAACCAGCCGCTCCACACTCCCATCAGGCCGTTCACCAGGGCCAGTAAACCAATCAGCAGCCTGGCTGGTGTCACTGAGGTGGCTGAAGAGAAGAAAACCGACAGGACGACCAGGCTGTTGTTGACCAATGAGAGCGCTGCGATGAGCCACACCCCTCCACGGATCAGCCAGCTGCCGAGCAGGTGGCGGCACGGGCGGAACGGACCTGCAGGACCGTCACACCACATGTCAGTTTACCTTTTGATCAATAAACAAATCAACAATGAGTCTGAGGTAAATCTGCACAGGTGATGTGATGTGTGTGAGTGTGTGTGTGTGTGTGTGTGTGTGTGTGTGTGTTACCTGGTGCAGGGCTGCAGTGGACTGAATGTTGGCGTTTGGGTTCGTCTTCGAGCTCCATGAGAAAATCCTCCCAGTCCTGATCTGCTGCAGAGACAGCATGAGGACAGCAGTGCGTCCTGTTAGTCTTCACAGGCTCATGGAGGAGCCAGCAGGCTGAGAGGCCCGAAAGCACGATGAGGACGGTGACGTGTGTGTGCGGTGTGTTTCAGATGTGACGGTGTGTGTTCTGTGTGTTTCAGATGTGACGGTGTGTGTTCTGTGTGTTTCAGATGTGACGGTGTGTGTTTGGTGTGTGTTCTGTGTGTTTCAGATGTGACGGTGTGTGTTCTGTGTGTTTCAGATGTGACGGTGTGTGTTCTGTGTGTTTCAGATGTGACGGTGTGTGTTTGGTGTGTGTTCTGTGTGTTTCAGATGTGACGGTGTGTGTTCTGTGTGTTTCAGATGTGACGGTGTGTGTTCTGTGTGTTTCAGATGTGACGGTGTGTGTTTGGTGTGTGTTCTGTGTGTTTCAGATGTGACGGTGTGTGTTTGGTGTCACCTTGGCTGGAGAGGGTGGAGGTGTCAGCAGAGTCTGCTGCCTCCTCCCGCTCCCAGGAAGAAGCTCCTCCTCCTCCTGCTCTTCCTCTCATCTCACAGGAGATGAAGGCACAGCACTGGAAGGCGTAGGGAAGCTCCATCACCCTGAACACACACACACACACACACACACCTTTTAGCTTTTCATTATTTAACAAATGTCAGACCTGAGGACTGTGTGTGTGTGTGTGTGTGTGTGTGTGTGTGTGTGTGTGTGTGCTCACCTGACTCTGGGCAGGTCCTCTCGGGGTATTAACTCCATCAGCTGTGTGTTTCCAGCCAAACGCAGGTGAGTTAAACTCTGCAGACCAATCAGAGGCAGAGATGACAGCCGATTGGACGACAGGTCCCTGCAGAGAGACAGACGGGGACAGGGACAGAGGATTCCAGGACGTTTTCAAACCTCATCACAGTATTTAACAATCGTAGAAAGTAACTAAATATATTTACTCAAATACTGTACTTAAGTATAATTTTGAAGTACTTGGCTTTTGACTTTTTCTCCCTTCATACTCCAGTGTATCTGAGAGGGGAATATTTATTTATTTGACAGCTGAAGCTTCTCTACATACAATAACACCTGCATCGCCCCCTGGTGGCTGGCTGCAGTACAGCTCATAAGCCCCTCCCCCTCCGTGTCAGCAGATGGGCCAAACTAAAAACTCAAAGTACTAAACTCCATCTGGTTTTGTAACCTCCAGCAAAGACACTTTGGTGGAGACGAGGTTGTCATGGTTACGTAGTCGGGTTACTCACAGTCTGGTCAGAGCGGGCAGAGCAGAGAAAGAGTTGGGCTTCACCGATGACAGTCTGTTCCACGATAAGTCGCTGCAGAGGAAGACAGACAGGCAGTGACGGAGTTGAACCAGCAACCTCCCAGCAGCCTCTGGGCGCTGAGCTCATATGAGCTGTTGTGTTGGCGCAGATTAAAGCAAAGCCCCACAGGGTCTTTGTTTCTCCTCTAATCGGGATAAAAGGACGTGTGTGTACAGTATAATACTCTTGTTTCTATAATACGGTAATACTATTAGTCAGAAAAGGGCCATTCTGCACAATGAGTACTTTTACTTTTGGTATTTTAAGAAGTAAATTCTGATGCTCATACTTGCATGTAAGTAATATTTTCCATGTAGGACCTTTACTTGTAACAGAGTATTTCCACACTGTGGCTACTTTTACTTGAGTAAAAGAGTTCTTCTTCCGACACTGAGTATCAGTTGTAGTATCAGTAGTATTTCTGTGTAGATTCCTGACTTGGAGCCAAACTATGGCATCATACCTGTCCCGTCAAGAGCCAGACCACCTGGACCTGTGTGCTCCCATTTGGAAGCATTTAAAGAGGGCATCTTCGGATCACCGCTCAGGATCTGCAGCCTAATTAAACCTGCAGCATGTGTGTGTGTGTGTGTGTGTGCACATGTGTGTGTGTGTGTGTGTGGGTGTGTGTGTGTGTGCGCATGTGTGTGTGCACATGTGTGTGTGTGTGTGTGCACATGTGTGTGTGTGCGTGCTTACAGAGAGCGTAGTGACATCAGACCGTGGAAGGTGTTCTCCTCCAGTTCCTCTACCTCGTTATGGTGCAGATCACTGCGACACACACACACACACACACACACACACACATTAGCTCTGATGTTTCCATTACATCACGTTTGTCAGCACGGAGAGTTTAGTTTCTGAGTGATCTGATTGGTCCAACAAAGACCACAACAGTGTTAATTACTCCCATGATTCACAGCTGGCTGTGCTTTCCTGGTTGCCATGGTAACAGTTCAGAACAAGAATCTGTGAAGCAGGTTAGATAGCAGCGTTGAAGCGTTAAAAAGCGCTAAAAAATAAAACTCACATCTTCTGAACGCTCTCGCAGCCGGAGAAACTGGGAAGAGTCTGGATGTGATTGTAGGACAGATCACTGCGGAGACAAAGTTTCAGTCGACAAGTGAAGGCATCACAGTGCAGCCTGAGACGCTGATTACTATCATGTGTGTTACTGGCATAACATCAACGTTTCATGTTTTAAATATCGTGACACTCCAGGTGATATCCACCACCAGACATTCTGTACCCAGCAGCACCTGCAGCACGACTACATGATACACGATACACTATATGGACAAAAGTATTGGGACACACACCTCTTTATTATTGCATTCAGGTGTGGGATGGACCTGTTCCTCAGGGTTTGGGCTCGGCCCCTGACTTCCAGTGAAGGGAAACCTTAATGCTTCAGCATACCAAGACATTTTGGACAATGCTATGCTTCCAACTTTGAGATTGTGAGCCAGGCCTTTTGGTCCAACATCAGTGTGTGACCTCACAAATGCTCTACTGCATGAATGTTCCCACAGAAACACTCCAACATGTTGTGGAAAGCCTTCACAGAAGAGTGGAAGCTGTTAGAGCTGCAAAGCTGTCTGAGTGTTTACAATGAGACGTCATTAAAGTCCCTGTTGGTGTGATGGGCAGCTGTCCCAATATTTTTGTCCACTCATATTGAGTATCACAGCGTTTGGTACTGACGTTCATGCTCCCCTGATGATGAATCACAATAAGTGTGGTTATTTGTGGATTGTGTGTGAACTCACAGCAGTTGAAGGTTTTGAAGCTGTTCACACACTGAACTGGGCAGAGAGGTGATCCGAGCTCCTGTGATGGTCCTACACACACACACAAAACAATCAGTGAGTGGTGACATTATGGTGTGTTCAGGAACACTAAAGTTATATGATGATACTTTGAGGTGAGTTACGGTGCGTTCGAGTGCATCACAGCTGTGGCGGAATGAGGACGAGATGAAGAACGTGTGAGTGTTTGTTCGGCTGGAGTTTTTATTTCCACCAGCAGGTTCAGCGTGAGGTTACTGTTAAACACACACACTGCTTTCACAAATGAGCTAAAGTGGAAAAATGCGAGAAAATAAACATCGCCGAGGTGTTTATTATGACATGGAAAACTGTGTCACAACAAGGAGGTTTTAATTTCAGGCTGAACTGCAGAAAAATAAGCCCTCACAACACACCACAACATTACAACAGCAAACACACTCCGATACGGAGCAGTGTGTGTGTGTGTGTGTCTGTCTGTCTGTCTGTGTGTGTGTGTCTGTCTGTGTGTGTGTGTGTGTGTGTGTGTGTGTGTGTCTGTCAGTCTGTGTGTGTGTGTGTGTGTGTGTCTGTCTGTCTGTCTGTGTGTGTGTGTGTGTGTGTGTGTGTGTGTGTGTCTGTCAGTCTGTGTGTGTGTGTGTGTGTGTGTGTGTGTGTGTGTGTGTGTCAGTCTGTGTGTGTGTGTGTGTGTGTGTGTGTGTGTGTGTGTGTCTGTCAGTCTGTGTGTGTGTGTGTCTTACAGGCTCTCCAGGCTCTTGGTTCCCGTCAGATCAGGAAACTGTGTGAGATGTGCGGCTCCGTTCAGCGAGCTGAGGGAGCAGGCAGAGAGTTTGGTTTGCAGAGGAACTTCTTCTCTCACTTTGTGTTTACATTCTTTGTGTAATCAGCGTCTGATTTAGTGAGGCAGCAGCTGATTGGCTGACTGCTGGTTTCATTCAGCGGAGCTCACAAAGCGTTTGTTTAAAGTGTGCTAACAGGAGGACAGCAACGAAGGGCCAATAAACTGTGAACTACAGCATCATCAGAATTATTTGTGAGGAAATGAAAAAGATGGCTGACAGTGAAAACAAGTCAGGACAAAACGCGGCTGCAGCCGGACTCCTCTGTGGCCCCGCTGCCCGTCTGTGCTCACAGCCAATTAACTGACAGAGAGGGGAACCAATCAGAGCGAAGGCCGACGGGAGCTCGGCGTGCTGTGCGACGGACAGGGTGGGTCGTGTGATGAAGTGAGACGCCTCATCGTGGTGCGTTCGCTGAGTGTGTGGTTCTCACAGCGTTCGCAGCTCCGGCAGGTTCTGGAAGGCCGATCGTCCAACAGACTGGATCGGGTTGTCGTAGAAGAGTCTGTGAGAGACAAACAGCTTCATCTTCATCATCATCATCGGTCTGACAGCGCGGACAACAACAAGACTTACTGTTCCAAAGTGATCACATTTTCAGGTTTACTTTGGAGAAAAGGCACATCTTGATGCTTTTTTAATTCACTTTGGATTTCTCAGACGTTAAGACGAAGCAACAAGGCAGGAAGTTAAAGATTCTAAAGCCTGATTAAACATTAAAGTTTGTTCTTGATTTTGTCAATAGTTTGACAAAAACATCCCAACTCGAGGTCCCCTAACAAACTTTTCCCCGAGCTTTCAGCTGCATCACCTGGTCTTCATCGTGGAGGTGAACCTGTTGGGTTCAGTGTCTGAGACTCAGATCGGATCACCTTCAGGTTTTAACCCCCCGCAGAGGTTCGGTTCAGCTGAAAACCCCCTAAATAAAACCCCTGAGGGGACCTCCAGTCGGGAGTGTTTCTGCAGATCATGTGTGATGAGTCAGGGGTACCCACATGGTGGTGAGGGACGGGTTCCCAGTGAAGGCCTGCTCTGGGATGGACTGGATGTTGTTACTATGGAAACCACTGAACAGGAAACAGAACCCCAATTAGTTTTCCTCCTGCCCTCATTCCTGTGGACTGGTTCACAGCAGCGGAGGAAGAGAAAGTCCTGAACTGTAATCTAACATCACCTGCAAAGTGTACTTAAAGGGACAGTTCACCCCAAAATCAAAAAACACATGTGCATCTGCTCATGGGTGACAGACCAGCTAAGATAAGCTAAGCTAAGCTAAGCTAACATTACAGCTCAGCCAAGCGTATTTGCATTCTGTTGTTTTAATGTTTATTTTGACTTTAATCTGTCTGTATTTTATTTTACATGAGCTGTTGTTAAATAACAACTACATTCAAAATGTTCAGACTTCAGACTCACAGCTCTTTGAGGTGTCGCAGCGAGCGGACAGCCGTCGGAAACTCGATCAGACCGTTGTAGTTCAGATCCCTGAGAGACAGGAGGGACAAGTTACACATGACAGCAGCTCAGTGGGACTGGGAAGCCCTGTCCAGACTGGGATCAGTGCTGCTACGTCAGGTTCGTGGCGTGCTAACCGGGGTCAGTCTGTGATGGAAAGGCTGTGGGCCTGTCAGGTTCAGACCGGGAAAATGTTTCAGGTAAATATTTGCGTTTCAAACCTGATGTTTAACTTGATCTTTTCGCTCCCCCGTTTATTAAAGAAACATTAAAGTGAGCTTCGTCTTTCATGGCCAGCAGAGACTGGAGTGTCCTCTGCGTGGACACATGGCTTCAATTAGGTCCTCTCATCCATCTCTGGGATCCAGGTGGCTCTCACACACACACACACACACACATGTGCTGAGTGGAATGAAGCTGCTGCATTGTGAAAATACCATTAAATTGAAATTGCTTCAATCTGGTGCCGAGTGAGTGTGTGTGTGTGTGTGTGTGTGTGTGTGTGTGTGTGTGTGTGTGTGTGTGTGTCCAGAGGATGCCCTGCAACAGCAAAAGCTTTCCGCCAAACTGTTATGTATGGAATTTGGAAGGTAATGATTGGACGAGAGCTGGAGGTCTCGAGAGGTCTCTGGTTCAGTCGGTTCAGGGGCTGATGGGAGTTTTTTTGGAAAGTCATCATCATGCTGATGAGGTTCAGCAGGTTGCGTTCGCGGGTGGAGGACATCCTGCAGAAACCGTCCTGTGAGTTTCCTCTGCTCATAGCGTCAGGTGACTGCTGGAGGGTCTGATCGACCAATCGGTCAGCGTGTTTAGACGTCCGCCTGTTGTGACTGAGCGTCCCGACACCAACAAAATCCTGATTCTGGTTTTGAGAAACCTGAATAGGATGGAGTGTCCTGATGGAAACCCTGCCTGTTTGTCCCGTCTGAAGTTCAGTTTCAAACATCTTTCCTGAAGCCACGGTCGTGTCCTGGCTCACTTTTCTTATCTGGACTTAACAAATCCTAACCACAGCTGCAAACCTGATTCTTCGGTCAAAACGCTGATCCAGTTCTTAACCTTTTTTTTTTTTTTTTTTTGGTCCAGTTTCGGAGAGCATCTGTGCCGACTGCCAGGTGTCTCAGCCTGTCTCCAGTCCAGTTCTGCTGGGTTTTCGGGGGGTCTCATGTGGGCCACACTCACACAGTGTCTGAGAGGAGCTTCAGAGGCTCCCACAGGAAAACATCCCTGAACTCTGGCTTTCTTACTTACTGGAAGCAGAAGGTTTGGTGAGCAGGAGCTCAGGTGAAGCTGGGGAGGTCAGGAGGAGGAGGAGCTCAGAGGCCGAAGGGGACGCCGATGTGACGTGTTTTCCTGTAAGACTGAACTCAACTTGTTGGACAAATTTAACTTGTTTTTCTGTTTTCATTTCCGTTTTCTTCTTCTTCTCTCTGTTTGTTTTTGCAGTTTCAGATGAACATGAGCCCCTGCTGACGTTTATTATTGCTGATCGTACAGGTACACAGCCCTCCAACACACACACACACAGGCAGCGTGTGTGTGTGTGTGTGTGAATAGTAATTATGATTAACATACAGCCAGGGCCACACACAGAGCCACACACACAGAAGTATTTCCAAATGAAGGCAGTGTGTGTTTGTGTGTTTAAACTTACTTCTCTGGTTGACTGAGAAAACAGAAACATTTCTTCACACACACACACACACACACACACACACACTGTGGATAATCTGCTGCAGACTCTGTCTGACATTCAGAAAAACTGTCTAAAATCACATGCAGCAGATATTCTACATTTTTAAGACTGAAACATTTTCATTTCACTTTCAGTTCAGCTGAGCTAAAAGCCGACTCAAAGTTGTCTCTCTGTTAACGCAGTGTTTCACTGCTGTTTCACTGAGGAGCCTCCTCGACTTTATCTTTACATATTTTCTCATGATGTTTAATGCCAGAAAACCAGCTGACCATCCTGTTAGCTCTAAGCTAACGAACTAACTCAGCGCCGCATGTCAAAGTGACGCCGAGCTCCCATTGGACAAAAAGGACGACAAAAGATTTTGCAGCCTGGTTGGAGTCGATCCTGTCGAGTGTTCGTCACAGACGTAGAAATGAAACCTTTCTCATCTGCTAACCCTTCACCCTGACCCCAACTCAACCCTGACTCCTCCAGCTCCTCCCTACACACACACACACACACACACACACACACACACACACACAGAAACTCACAGCGTCTCCAAACTGTGGAGTCCGTGGAAGCAGTTCGTTCCCATGGAAACGATCCTATTGTTGTTGAGATGCCTATGGAGAGAGAGAGACCGATGGACTAATGAAGCAGACAAAGAGTGTGTGTGTGAGTGTGTGTGTGTGTGTCTTTTTAAAAGGGGCCCCGGGGCCTCTCAAGAAGGTTTTTTCTTTTGGTAATTTCATGCAAATTAGCTTCAAGCCGATTGGACAAAAGAAATGACAGCAGACTTCAATGCTGCCGCACTGAATGCCATCACTCACACACACACACACACACACACACTCACACACACACACACACACACCCACAGGTCTGCATGTTATTAAGGAGCTATTACAGACAGTCAGGGACAGTCGCCGCCACGGTTAAACTTAATGCAGAATGCAGCAACAGCTCCTAGCAACAGTCAGTCTGCACACACACACACACACACACACACACACACAAGCACACACGCACGCACACACACACACACACACTTACAAGTAGAAACACAAATATTACCAAAAAAGCCTTTCTGAAAGCCTGAAAAGGAAAACTGTGGCTGCATGTCCTGAACAGCCACTTTGAGCACAGCTGATCAGCACAGCTCAGTTAACCTCCCATCTGCCCAACCAACAGGCTGAAGACCACCAGCTGACTGACAGTCTAATGTTGGCTAATGTTGTCATCTTGTGAGCACAGAGTTTGTTCCTACTGTGAGGCAGTTTAATGGGCTGCAACCATGAGAGAGGACAGGAGGACAAGACGAGCTCCACAGACCCCGTCAGAGCCTCAGACTGTACGTACAGCACCACCAGGCGGCCCAGCCTGCTGAAGGCGTGATCTGGCACGTGGCTGATGTGGTTCAGGGCGAGCGTCATGGCCTGCAGGGCGGGCAGCTCGCTCAGAGCCTCCACCGGCACCTCCGTCAGAGAGTTATCGTCCAACCACAGGTGACGGAGCGAGCGCAGGCCCGAGAAGCAGCCAACGGGAACGCTGGTGATGTGGTTGGCATCCAGGCGGCTGTGGAGAGAAACACAGAGAGTGTCCACACCTGACAAACACCTGCAAACTGCGTGAGCACACGTTTGGTGATGTGGCAGAAAAAAAGACTCAGACTGAAAACTAAACCTGACAACATCTGAGAATCCTCAGTTTCATTCCTCTCCTATTGAAAGAATTTTCTCATTTATTTAGTGGTTTTATGCACCTCCTTAGAGTCCTGAAGTCTTTTGTTCCTGCTTCAACCATATAAAACACTTTGTAATTTTGTTTTGAAATGTGCTGTATAAATAAAGTTTGTTATCAACGTTTTTACTGGGGCTGATTGTGAAAGGAAGTGAGCCAGAAACACGTGGGGAATAAACGTGTCCTGGAGACGAATAAACGCGTCCTGCAAATTGAAAACAGCATAAAGCAGGTGCCCGTAAAGCAAACTGCTGCCAGACGAAGTGCTTGTTTGCAGAGTGAGAATGTGAAACGTGAGGCTTCAGCTCACTTTGAAGCAGCCTGACAGGAACACCGCAGGTCAAGTGTTTGAACGGCACAGAGGAACGACCGGTCGGCTGCTCGAGCGCCGCTCCACCCGCCAACCTGCTCGCAGCCACAACTCAGGGTATTTTAATGAGCGCACACCCATTCCTCAGTGTGTGTGAGCGTGAGTGTGTGTGTGTGTGTGTGTGTGTGTGTGGGGGGGGGCACTCAGTTTGATGAATACTTTTCAATCATTAAAACTAACTGAGTCCACAAAATAATGACTTTCTGATCAGAGGAAAACTGATCCTGTGATGTGAACATCTTCAGTCCTGTCAGTCCATCCTGAAGATCCAGGTACAGCTCCAGGTCTGTAAGCCCACACGACACACCTTCACCTGGGACAGCTTTACACAAGCCTGTCAGGACCAATCACGTTCATCGACATCCCTTTTAGACTTCAGTACATACTGAAGTTCAGACATAAAATCCCCTGCCTGTCTGCCTGCCTTTCTGCCTGCTTGTCTGTCTCTCTGCCTGCCTGTCTGTCTGACAAAGCCTCCTCTGTTCACAGAGAGAAGAGGAGGATGGGACTTCACATAATGGTCCATCAGATAAATGAGAGAGACCTTCTACGAAAAGAAAGACTCAGACGTCTCCATTCTTATACCCTTATCTACACACACACACACACACACTCACCTGCTCACACACGCACATGCTCACACACTCACCTGCTCACACACGCACATGCTCACACACTCACATGCTCACACAGGTAAAGTTTCAGCATAATTACGGCGTGTTATCAGGCTGAAGGGACACAGTGTCTGTACTACATACATTAATATACTGTGTGTGTGTGTGTGTGTGTGTGTGTGTGTGTGTGTGTGTGTGCATACGAACAGAGATTCCTTTCCACCAAAAGGGTAAAATGAGACAAAAGGATGAGTGTGTGTGTGTGTGTGTGCGTATGTGTGAGTGTGTGTGTGTGAGTGTGTGAGTGTGTGTGTGTGTGTGTGAATGTGTGTGTGTGTGTGTGTCTCACAGTGACTGCAGGTTGTGCAGGTTGCTGAAGGCCTCAGCAGGGACAAACTGCAGCTGGTTGTTCTGCAGCATCCTGTGAACACAAACACATACACGTTATGACATCACTTCCTGTCCAGCCTCTACCTGGATCACATTATACAGCTGAGAAACAGAGGTAGCCGCCTGTTTTCTCAAGATAAATCAGCCTTTGTTATCTCAAGATAACAAATTAATTAACTCGTGATCTTCAGATTACAGCATTTAAACAAATAACTGCACCTTTTTGAAGTCAGGAGATTTTTCAGACTTTTTAAATATCACTATGGGCTTTGATGTGGTTACAATGACAGGTAGAAGCCAAGGTTGGAGGACCAACTGGGAAACGTGGGAAACTTCACCGAATTCCCTGCATGTCAGTTTGATTCACTGCAAATGTGCAGCATTCGCTAATTATATGGTTTTAGGTTAAATTATCACAGGTTATATAAGTGATGCAACTTCCTGCTGTACTGAACGCACAACAAACAGACTAACACACATTATGGATTACTACAGGACAGGAGTTCTGGTTCTACTAATGGGAACAGTGCAGTAGGTGGGGACTCCACAGCAGTAGTAGTACTGGTAGAAGTAGTAGTTCCAATACAGTACGAGTTGCAGTAGCAGTAGTCTGTAACGTGTGGCGTGTAAAGGTTGTAGTAACGTTAGTACTGTTAGTGGAAGCTATAGGACCTGCAGTTTCACAAACATTTATGAGTGAAACAACAGGAAATGTTGATGATGTGTGAGCCAGCGATAATCAGAGTGATTGATGAGACACAACAGAACTGATTGGTTGAAATTAACAATAATGTGAAACATAAACAGTGAGACGCTTCATTAAACTGAGACACTCGTGAAATCTTCAAAGTGTCTCTGTGAATGATTAGCACCAGTAAACATGCCACACATTATTACAGTGTGTGTGTGTGTGTGTGTGTTATTGCTATCTTTGTGTTGCTTATCTTTTCTTTGAAACCACTGTAATGAGGACATTTCTGCTCTGTGAGGACAGTTTAGCTGCTCCTCACAACTTCAAAGGACCGTCTGAAGGTTAAGACTCGCTTTCAGAGTCAGGATCAGGTTTGGGTTAAGGCGAGGTCTGGGGTGAGGCCTGCCACACATTATTACAGTCTGTGTGTGTGTGTGTGTGGACTTACAGCACTTTGAGGTTGTAGAGGCCAGTGAACGCTCCTCTGGGGATGGATGACAGATCGTTTCCCGCCAAACGCCTGCGACAGAGACAGAGACAGAGACAGAGACAGAGACAAGGCCAGGATTTGTAATTCTGATGTATTTACAGAAAGTTTCTTTCAGTGTAACAGTGTGATGTGGGATTTGATCATGTGTGCAATAGAGTTGGTCGGTTGGGTAATCGTGACCACATTTGTCTCAGTTTTCACAATTTTTACAAAACCAAACAATAAATACAATATATAGACAAAAGTATCCAGACACCCCTCTCTGTGGACCTGTTTCTCAGGGTTTGGGCTCGGCCCCTGACTTCCAGTGAAGGGACATCTTAATGCTTCAGCATACCAAGACATTTTGGACAATGCTATGCTTCCAACTTTGTGGCAACAGTTTGTTGAAGGCCCTTTTCTATTCCAGCATGACTGTGCCCCAGTGCACAAAGCAAAGCTCCATAAAGACATGGTTGGATGAGTTTGGTGTGGAAGAACTTGACTGGCCCACACAGAGCCCTGACCTCAACCCCATCCAACACCTTTGGGATGAACTGGAACGGAGATTGTGAGCCAGGCCTTTTGGTCCAACATCAGTGTGTGACCTCACAAATGCTCTACTGCATGAATGGGCACAAATTCCCACAGAAACACTCCAACATGTTGTGGAAAGCCTTCACAGAAGAGTGGAAGCTGTTAGAGCTGTCCCAATACTTCCGTCCATGTCGTGTACACTGACGGAGAAAATAATCAGCACATGAACACAGAATGAAAATAATCACTAGTCGCAGCAGAGGTGAATATACTGCACATGTTTAGTTGACTGAGTCTTCCCCCTCAGACCAGTAGACCGCATTACGCTGCGATGGGTCCTGCAGGCCTGTTTGTTTCCAGAGGCCACACAGAGTTCAGCCAGTCCGCATGTACCCAGCATGCACCTCTGCGGTGTCCTATCGCCGTAGTGACGTTTCTTGCGCCCCAGTGACAAATATCACACACACAGACACACATATAAACACACATAGCTGGCAGCAGAGCAGCACAGAGTCATGTTCAGGTCTCTGCGAGGTCAGCTGTTCCCTCTCCCTCTGAGTCTCCACAGTCCCGTCCTCCAGCTCCTGCAGAGTTCAGCGTCGTCAAAGCGTTCATACATGACACGACGCTGCTGCTGGATGACGAGAGATGGGATTACATATCCGGATCCTCGCAGATACCTGAGCTCGTCGCCCCCTCAGACGCCCTCACTGAGGTGTCATCCATCTCAGTCCTTCAGTCACTAACCAGAGTTCATGAAGATATCTGAGGGCTGAAACACAGACTGAACCGAGAGCTTCAGCTCACAGACCAAAACAACATATGCATTACTGTGGAGGAGCCCAGACTTGATCCTGAATCCAAATGTCCCCCTCTGAACTTCTACATGGGGGACAGAAGGCAGTCTGAGACAGGCCTCACTTAAGGTCAGGGAGCCCTGCTTTATTGGCTTTGTAAAATACAGGACGTGGGAGAACCCTCAGACTTCGGTTTGTTCTATATGCTTTCACCTCCGGTCGTAACAGAACAAAACAGGACGCCAGAGGATCTGTTTGATTGTTTGTTTGTAAGATTTCTGCTCCTGACCTGGAACTCTTCTGGCTCTGATTCACACTGAGATTCCAAGAAGTTCAGCAGGTGTTGAGGGAGCAAACTGATGTCACCTCCTAAACCTTAATACAGTGAAGCTGTGGAAGATTGATGACATATTAACAAGGAATTAACCTGTGTGTGTGTGTGTGTGTGTGTGTGTGTGTGTGTGTGTGTGTGAGACTCACAGCTCCTCCAGGAAGTGCAGGCTGGACAGAGCTCCACTGGACAACACGGTCAGATTGTTCATACTGAGGTCACTGTAGAGACAGACAGACAGACAGACACAGAGAGAGAGAGAAGCATTGTGTTAATGACTCTCCACCATCACACCTGAGACACTGCTGACGACTTGTTTCAGTGAAGGAAGGGACAGATAAAACAATAAGCTCACGCAGCACATGTGTAAACAGTTTAATGTGCACAGTAACCCTGCTGTTGCACTGCAGCTTTAATAAATGACCGCAAACAGAAATGACATAAAGACAACATCCTGAAGCAAACAGCCAATTAGAAACAAAAACACTGCGTCAGAGAATTATTAAAGATCATAAAACGGCCGCAGAGAGTCTGGTGTGTTCAAACACAGACACCATTCACACATTTCACATATCAAAACATTTAATTTGACAAAGCGTCCACTCAGGAACTCACACACGCACACACACACCTTCAAAGAGGTGAAAGTCAACACACACCTGAGTGAGAAACAAGACGTGAGTGGAAGTTACTGGAAAGAGACGGAAAGCAAGAAAATAATGAATGAAGTGGAGTTTCTCGACCCTTTGCTGCCCTGATCCTGTTTTCTCAGTACTGGAAGAAGTACTCAGATCATGTACTTCAGTAAAAGCAGTAATACCTGAGTGCCACAAACAGATCACATTTACCTGAGATCAGGTAGCCTTCTGATCGGCTCTCATCATTTGTTGTATGTGTGTTTATGTGCGACCACGATGTTCGTCCTCCTCTCTTTTCTTTCCTTATCTCGGCTGTCTATTTTGTGCTCTTTGTGTGTCTGATAGCCATCAGCAGGTAGCGTCTCTCCACTCAGGAGGTCTGAGAGGAAACAGAACGTCTCTGTCTCACACACCGAGGGCGTGTCTGCAGGTTGAATATACCGCTTGTTAAGGAACTTTCTCAACACTCCATAAAGCCTGTTAATGTGTGTCTGTGTGTGTGCGCGCGCTCATGTGTGCGTGTGTGTAGCTTTACAACATTGTCGACAGGTAGGCAAGTCAAGCAAACACACACAGAGAAGGTTTGTTTGAGCTTATTTTAGCAGAATGTTCCTTTACTCTGACCAGACTAACAGTGTTTCGGCTGACTGGCTTTTACTGCCGTCACACACACACACACACACACACACACAGGTTTGTACTGCTGCGCGTGAA